>NC_134486.1:364703459-364789566 GCF_040206685.1 Ascaphus truei
TGAACCAGCCTGCATGGACATTTCATAACTACCATAAAGGCGTATCGCATGTGGTTACATTTATTTGCCTTGATAATACCATTACAATGGCAACAGTTAAAACTGGGGAAAGTGTCATATACAGGGGATCTATTGAGTTATATGCAGCACACCATCAAGTAAGTTAAAAGGTGATACAATTCCTGGGACTCCTGGTCCAGGGAAAACCTGTTAGCGACCCAAAGTCTGCACAGAAAAAAGTGAATCGGGCACTACAAATTTGTTTTAAACGAATTTATTGTGGCAATGGTGCAACTTTGGCACCATAAATTATTTAAAAAAAAAAAAATTGTAGTCCCCGATTCACTTTTTTTTATTTTTTTTTCTTTATATCCACTGATCCCACAGGCCTTATGTACAAAGCTATAGAGCACATCAATCTGAACTGGAGAGGAGGAGATAAACTCCTTGGACTTGCCCAAAGAGAAACATACTGGATTTACAGGCTTAAAACACTGATCCCAGGGGGCCTGCATATCAATATCGATATCGATATTGGTGCATGTATTACTTAGATACTTGTCCCTCCTCTCCAGTTCGGTAGCGACGTCACCCTGGCCGTCTTCTCATTGCCTCTATCTAGTTTTGTCATTCAGTAATGAAGTACTTTGTCATTCACAGATCTGTTTGACATTGGCTAGTACTTTACCTGGATAACCCGTCTCAGAATTTAGTAAACATTCACCACAAACAGGACGTGACCGTGGGGCCAAGGTGGGGATTGACGAAACACCAACCTCCAGCCGCGAGGGCGCGCCCGGAATGTAGATTGGTCGTGGTAGCCGGGTCGGGGTTGGAGAGGTCAGAATGGTAGCAGATACTTGCCGTAGTCGGGGTTGAAGAGTTGCGGATCGTCGAAGGTACTTGCTGAGGTCGGGGTTGGAGAGGTGCGGATCGTCGTAGGTAAGCCGGGGTCTGGAGTAGTGAAGAGCTTTGTCCAGAGAAAGCCAAGGTCAGACAAGACAGGATGTGGATACAAGACACAGGTTCAATATGCAAGGAGGCAGGAATTGCAGTCAGCACTTTGCACAGATGAAGTGTTATGCTCAGCCAATTTGACAGAGGGCTGGCTGAGCATATAAAGGGAGATGGTCCAATGAGCTGCAGGCTGGGATGAGACTCACCAGTATTCCTCGCTGAGATTGGCTGGTAGGATGTCAGCAGCAGGTGTGGGGAATAGCCCTGAAGCCAGGCGATGATTCGGTGCATGCGTGCGCCGACCGCGCGTAGCGTGTGCACGCTGCACATCGGTGACGTCACCGCGTGGGCGTAGCTGGAGGCGGGGCCAGCAGGGACGGTATTACCTCCAGCGCGGGATCCGCGCGCGCCCCTAGGCTGAAGGCTGGTACCAGCAGATGTGAGACGTGTCGCAGGCGGAGCGGGAAGTGGGGCACCTGATCACGGGTTGGGGTAGATGGAGACCGCGCCGAGCGCGCCGCGGATCACGGGTCCTGCTGACACACACACAGTTTTTTTTTTTTATTGTTATACACATTGTTTTTCAAAATTAGCCATAAAAAGATTGGTACAGGAGGGTGCCATATTTAGACACTATAGATGTATCTTGTTTCGATAGATAGCATTTGCTATCAAATGTTTCAATAATTTATTTGTCAGGACAAGCTGCAGTAGTTGTTAATTCAAGTGAGGTTGGTTTTCGGCCAAATGGGCTGCTAAGTATTGTAGGACAGCAGAAATCCATTCCTCATGGGGAATACACTTTAGATATACAGTCATATCACCAAGTTGTAAACCTCCTCATTTGTTAAGGAAGTCAGTTGAGTCTTTGAGGAATAATGGGGTTTGTGTTGCCAGTGGCTTGAGAAATGCATCAATATACAGTACACAAGCAGTGGTTGTAATAAAGAATTATGCCCCAGGATGATGGGCCTTTCAGATGGTTGACGAAGTCTCTTATGAATTTGTGTTAATAAACACAGAACAGGGATAACAGGATGTTTGGTTTGTGATAATTCCCTGAGTGATGGGTTAAGCCTTTTCCAGCTACCTGTGTAATAACCAGGTCAATGTCGTGTTTGAAATTAAGGGTAGGGTATTTTGGGAGGCATAATGAGTAAAGGTATTTAACTGACTCATTGCTTCCCTGATGTCATCTTTTTTTGTCGCAGATTACAGTAGCCCCACCTGTATCTGCTTTCTTAAGGATATCATTCTTCAATCTCCTCCAGATATTGCCTCTAGTTTGGTAAGATTATTGCCTTTTGGTTTCTGGAGCTTTAACCTCGCAGTGTCTCATCACCGTGTACTGAAATATGTCAGACAGTATTGATGATCTGTGAGCAGAAATGACTTATTTTCTGAGTTAATGTTATCTTTGAGCCACCTGCACTAAATATTGTGACACATCAGCACCTTGCTCAATATCAGCTGGTTGTGATTGATTACCTGTAGAAAAAATGCTTTTAGCTTCAATGAATGGTAAAAGCGAAACATGTCTATCAATACCCATTAGTATAGGACTGTAGGTACAAAGGAGAGACCCCTAAACTACAATTTAGTTTCAAGATCAGACCATTTGCAATGAGAAATATTGACTGATAACATCTTTGTTGGAGCCGTGACTGGAGCCTTGCATGGGCTGGGGTATTGCTGCCATCTCCTGCACCTTCATTGTTGGAGGCATGGGCTGTCTCGGCGCAGTCCTTGGTAGTCGTTTCACTAGTAGATGTAAACTGCACCTTCAATCGGCCCTGTGCTGACTGGCGATAGTAGCATATATTGGTATTCCACTTGTACAGATAATCCTGGGTATCTCCCTTTGCTTAGTTTTTCCATATTTTCTATGTTCAATTTGTTGTTTGAAGTTAACTTAATATTATTGCTAACTTCTTTTCTTAGAGAAGTCGTTGAGCTCAAATCTTCTAAGTAATCTAGTCTCGAGGGTAATCGTATGAACCCTGGGTGTCTTCAATTGCTTGTGGATCCCTTCAATTGTAAGTATAATGAGATCATTAACCTGCAATTAGTGAAGGCAATGTCGGATTTGACATATAAGTAAATCTAGCTAGTGTTTTAGCCTGAAAACCTGGCCTGTATTTATCCATTGAAGATTGAACTCGCCCAGTCCTGTTTTAGAGAAATGCAGATGTTAATACCTTAAGCTAGGGATTTTACTTTTAGAAGCTCAATGCTCTGTTATGCTCAAACTGGTCAATCAAGTCTCCCTGATTATCAGGAACACACCCTAATTTACTGGGGTCTTTATAACTTTTTTAAATGTATAAAACAGGGTGTTTAATAACATATTAATATATACAAATAAGACTATTTATTAAAGACCCTTTCCTACACTGCTTCTGCCCCTGGTGTGTGTAACATGGCATTTTCAGACAGGATGTACTTGGATGGATGGGAACCCTTTCACAACCAACCATCAGAGGAGCCTGCAACACCGTGTCTTGCAGTACATTACAAAACCCCTGACTGTGAAAGAGAGTTAAAAGCACAAACTCTCTTTATATATTTATTTAAATTGTTATTTAAAGGAGAGTCTGTTAGTATAAATACACATTAATCCTTATTGTTGAAGTTTAGTAGGAACATAGATATCCAATTTTGCTTTATGATTTAAAATGGACAGTAGAATTCCTGAATTTGGGGCCTAGTACTTAAAACCTGGGCTGTGCTGAAACGCTGAGTAATACAGCAGCCGTAAACTTATAGGCGTCCATGTTCACATGGATAAAAAGTAAAGAGTGACACGCGGTCAGTGCTCATTTGCATGTCATTACCCAGAATCCCTTGCTGTAGTGGAAGCATTGTATGCTAAGCGATAATGGGGAAAGACGGGGTTGCAAACATGCAAATGTACCCACGACTGGTATTTTTATTTGCTATGCACTGTACGACAAAGTTTTTTTTGTCACTTTTTTTACCCACCGTAACTTTTTAAATGTTTGGCCTAGTACTGTAATGGTGGTTTAGTGAAATGTCTCCAATTGCTATTTTTATTTCCTATTTTCCTTTTTCCTTCAGGGTTAAAAAAAAAAGTTATACAGTAAGATTCCTATTGCTCATATATCCTTTAATATCCAAAATTATAGAACCAAATACCCATCTACAACAGAAAATGGTTTATGAAGCTAGAAATGTATTTCTTATTGTTGGCGACGGATATAAAGAAACATTTTTCACTCAACATAGCAAAATAAATATCCATTCATACATAAATTTAAGCTATTGCATCTATATTTTAACATGTATTTAGGTTGTGTGTGAGAAACTCAGATTGCATTGGTTTATTATGAGGATAATGTTCATTCGTTAGGGCAAATCTGGTCCCTGTGAGGACTGAAACTTTAGCTAGGTGGATGGACTTCTAAATACTCTTTTTTCCTGCAATTTACCTGCTTGGTGCTGCATTCTTCCTCGATCCCGCAATGAGAATCACGTTTTTTTTGTGCTAGGTAATGTATAATTAATTGTATGCTAGCACAGGGGAGCACAATCTTCTTTTTTTTTTCCTGCTCCCCCCTGCCGGGTGTCCCCCTCTCTGCGTGCTTCCCCCCTCTTACCTCTGCTCCGGCGTTCTGGGCGTCATGACGTCATGCCATGACGACGCGTCTCTAGAAGCCATCTGAGCCAAGGTAAGTGCAGTTTACAGAGGCCTTCGCCTCTTCCCCAGCATTTAATTTAAGTGCCTTCGGGAAGCGCGCGGGGCCTCTGTAAACCCCATGCCACCCGCTGACAATCTTGCACCCCCTCTGAGGGCGTGCCCCCCAGTTTGTACACCCCCCAGTTTGCGCACCCCGGTGCTAGCACGTCAATTGCATATATTTTGGACGTGTGCCTAGCACCCATACATATTTATGTCATCGTTGTAGAGGTAAAAACTCATTAAGTTACAAAATGCACTTCCTGACTTGGAATGTCTGGATATTTCTATTGATAAACTAATTAAAGACACCTAATGTTCAGAACGTGTCATATTAAAATACCTTCCTTCTAAATAGGGATTTTTTCCTGTCAAAAAGAACATTTAAACGCCTTATCCTCAGTAGTCAAAGTATTTAGTTAATGACTTTTACTTCAACCACGCTGATATACAAATATAGTGTGATGAATGATCAACTGTCAACTGTCGCGCTAAAGTGCAGTTTGAGCACTTTGTTGTCCACACCTTATCCATGCCTCGCCGTGCTGAACCGCACGGACCTAGTTTGTGGTCGCACAGAATTATGTGTTGCGGTTCAGTGCGAGGCCGACAGGTGGCGCACTTAATAGTTCCGCCTATGATACTCGAATGCTACAGTGCAGTAATAACCTAGCATGTGTCTGAAGAGAAGATGAAATGTACATGTCTAATTACCTTGTACATCTCTACTGTTGCAGTTTCACACTTTATTAAAAACCACTAGGCATTTACCTAATCTGTCTCAACTTCTGAACTGGACATGGCATGGATCACGGCGCTTACTCCATGCCACACAAGACCGTCTGGCAGTTATGCCTATATGATATTTTGTGCAATTCAAGTCCAGACAGATAAGTGCGCGTCTCTATCTGAGATCTATCAGTATATTGTTGACAAGTACGCATACTACACAAAAATACCAAACCAGAAAGGATAGAAGAATTTTAATCGACACAACTTAAGCATTGATTGCTTTATTAGAATACCGTGCCTCGGGCAGGTGCTGGGCCCTGCACGTATTCATGGATGGGCGTGTTCGATGATGGTAACTTGTAAAGGAGAAAGAGATTGGATAATAGACAATCCAGAACTGATGTCTCCACCCAACTACCTACTCCAAACCGAGAACCTGCCTCTTCACGAGTACGTTGCCCCAATACCATTAATAGTACGGACCAACCAACCCCAAAAACAAGGTGAACCTACATTCCAACTATGTGATCAACTCTAACACCTATGTACAGCGCATCCCGTGCATCAACAATGAGTTGCTGTCACCCAATTTTCAGCCCGTGTATAATCAAGGTAAATATAAGTTTAGATACAGTACTGTACAGTAGATCTGTCATTCCCAAATGACCTACATATGCGTTCCATAGACACGTATACGTCTACATTAAAACACCCACAAATGCATTCCATAGACCACCCATGTGCATACTATACTTTAAGCATTTATTTCTTGTTTATTAATAGGGTACAGTAAATTATCTCACAAACTCAACAAAATTAGTGTGTGCTCCATAGTCTAATACAGTATAAAATATTATAAGGTAAAATCAAAGAGAGATGCAATCACGAGGATATGTATGCAGAAAATCGCTTATAGGATAAACTCTTCATTACACAAGATGTGAAACTCACGAGGATGCTGCATGTTTGCAGTAATATAAGATCGAGGAGAAGTATTCAGACAGTGGTTATAGTCCAAAAACTATTGGGGCTAAATTGGATAGAAATGTCCTAAAGAATAAATCTAAGCGTGTTTGTACCGGAGCTTTGCCCTCCACTCTGTCTCTTAACTCGTCTCACCAATCGTCGTTGGCGTATTGTCATCACTACCTAACCTGATGCATTTCGGCAGAGATGTGTCTTCAGTGGTATGATATACTCTGATCGGAAGCTGGTTTAAATATGTCCTTGTTACTAGGTAAAAAGAGAGCTCCAGCGCTCCACAGATTTCTCTTTTTTCCTCAGTGTACTTTGGAATTTCCTGGCAGGTACTTCCTTGAACCAGCAGCACCGGTAAACTGTATGTATTTATTTATATATGGTGGTGTGCAGCCTTAACCCCCCTTTACCTTGTTACTAGGTAACCATATAAAGACACCACTGAGTTAAATGTACAATACACAACTTGACAAGTTACCATCAGTCTGGTTACAGCAACCACTAAAAACCACGGGTGCAAATAAGCAGATTGACGAAAATTATCCTACATTATTACACTTCATATATATTAACAACCATAAGTAACAAATAATATCCAATAGATAATAATCATTGAATAAAATACAGAATTTCAAGTCAAGCGTTTCAAGTCCCATACGCTTAAGGCATCAAGGATCTTTGACGAGAAAGAAAGTGCCTCGGGACACTATGGGAAGACGCTCCATTAACTATGCTACGTCTATGCTCAAGAAACCTTGTACTAAACCAATGGTTAGTACGCCCAATGTATTGATAGCCACAGGTGCAATATAATTCATAAACAACATAAGTCGTGAGACAGTTGATATGACCCTTAACTTGAAAGCTCTTGCCATTGGAAATGGAGACGAGTTCTGATGTGCAATGTATTTGCACATCAAGCATTTGCTCCTACTGCTTTTGTAATTACGAGACTTTTTGGCATCTGACAATGACTGTCCCTTAGGTTCCTTAAGTTTACATGGTGCCAACACATTGTTATTATTTGTAGCTTTTTTTAACAATTGAAACCCTCCAAAGACAGGAGACCGAAATACATAAAAACTGGCAGTGTTTATGGTTACATTCAAGTAAATAAGACCAGGAAAACAATATGGATTGTGCAAACTACATGCAAATGGCTATGGTAGCTAAAGGAACAAATAAAAGGCAGCGGGTGAAAAGTACTTAGGAAAATAATATACATAACTAAAGTTAGCTGCGAGAATTGCAGTGCTACATGCAAAAGCAACTGTAGCAGGGGACAAATAGTTCAAAGGGAATACAAGACAACAAACAAAAAGGTACCTTTTGGATCTGCAGAACTAGAAGCCAAAAGAAAAGACGCAGCGCTAGGGAACAAAATATAACCTGAGTGCTGACCTGTAAACAGGAAAACATGAAACGGTTTACATTGCTATACTGTATTGATGACATTCTGATAATCTGAAATGGTGAGGGAGAAGAATTGGTAGACAAGTAAAACTTATTTTGGGGGTATATTTAGACTGTAATGCCACCCTGAGAGCAGGCAGTAATTTCTTGACTTAAAATACCGCAAATTATTACCGCCGGTCATCACCTCTACATGCTTTTCTGTAGTTAATATTGCGAGTCCGGTAATTTTAACACGTTCATATCACTGTCTTTAAAAATGCGTTATTTTTAACGCTAACACGTTGAAGCCTGCACCATAAAAATAATGCTTTTTAAAAAAAAAATTATATTCTATCGCATTTTTTCCTTTTCGGAGTTTGACTCTAGGCGAAAGTCTTTAATGATTGTCCACCTATAATCAGGGAAAGGATTACATTATTTGCGTTCTGATTTTAACTCTTTGCCTGCTTTGTGTCCTTAACTGCCATATCGCACTCATTAAAAACTTAGACTGTGAGGTGATGTAATCATAACACATTAGCATTGAGAATTGTGTCCATTCAAAGCTAAAGGCCGGATATACTTGGTAATGGGCCTTGGTGTGAGCCGTATAGTAAATATGGACCTAAAGATCAACAGAATGTCTATTGATCAAACAAAACACATACATAAAACAACCTGAAGTATGTCGTCAGTCAGCATGAAACAATTCTATTCAATGGGGATCCATTTCTTCTCACAGGGGCATTCCCCCACTGCAGGTAAAAGATTAAATCACCCCTAAGGTAACATTTTTACTTCAGTACAGTATTGTACATCCTGTTACATTTTTTTTTTCCCCTCTGTGTTGTCTCAATTCAAACAGAGCTGCATATATGTTTGTGTTGAACTAATTATAGCATCAGGAAGAAGAGGAGCACTCGCTAAATCAAGCGAGTTTACTGACACGGGTGGCGGGTAATACTGAAGAATCTCGGATAAATCAGATGCAGATTACAAAGGGAGCGGTCCCCTGGTCTTCAATAAATGAGGTGTCTAGTTTGAAGCGATCAACGTTTTCGGTCCTAATTGTGGACCTTTCTCTAGAGAAAGTGCTGTCTCTGAAACCTGCATCTAACTAATTATAGCCACATAATTACAGTAGAAACAAAAACAACAATTTGTCGCTGATTTTAATGACTGACAACGCACTGCGACCAAGAGACATTAAATAATGTTTTGTAAAACGATTCAAAGTTTTTATACGCAAGTTGAATTTTTTTAAATACTTGAGATATATATATATATCGGTGACTGCCAACTCAGCTGGGGATTACAAGGACTGAGCCATTGAAAGGGAATCCTGCTTAACCCGTCAGTGACCAGATACCTGATGCAGTGTACTGAATGCCGCGACTGCAAGACCCAGAGCGGTCATATTGCCTTTTATTCATTGGGAGCATGTGAGTTGCTGGAGCTCACTGCTCTATTGTGTGTTTTATAAAATTGATCTATACCATGTCAGATATATATATTGTGTGTGTGTGTGTATATATATATATGTGTGTGTGTGTGTATCAATGCGTTACATTTAACCTGTTTAGCATGAACTGTCCTTAGTTCACATTCGTCCAAGAATGAACTGCCCTATTTTAACCGTGCTGAGTTACACATTTTATTCATAAAACCATGTCAAGTCATTTAGTGCAGGTTAACTCCAAACATCAGTATCTGCATAATGGGGAATACGGATTTTATACACCAAAAGAGAAAAATTCCCATTGCTACATCCAATATGAACAAAAATATATATTGTTAAATACTTGGCCGTTTGTCTTCTAATGACTCCTGACGAAGCTTAACCAGCGAAACGCGTAGAGTCTGTGTTTGCTGTGACGTATCAGAGGACTCCGAATCAGCCCCCATTGAAGGAAGCCTGCTGCAGTGACCCTCCTCTAACCGGGCATCCCTGTGATCCAAGACGCGTCACAGACCGGAAGTTACGCATCGGGTCTGATACGGAGGCAAAGGAGGCAGTGGAGAACGGAGCTGAATGCGCACCAACCTCTTATGTGTCTAATGTTTTATGATACTATTGGTGCCATCTGAGTGAGGTCACTACATTCAAGTGAAAATCTTTACCTACGTACATCAACACACCCGAGTCCAGTCAAAAACTACAGTTTTTTTAAATGCATCTTTATTACTAGCATCACGTGAGTCTCCAATCATGAGAAACCTCTGCACACATTGCCAAATATTTGGTTTAAAAACTTTTTTTGCACTATGTTGTTTTTTTATTTCTTTGCATACACAAATTTGACATCTGCGCTCCCCTACTTCTGAAAACGAATTCTGCTGAGTGGAGTCCCTAGACATCCATTAAAGTTGTTTGAGCTGCATTTTTTCAATATATATTTCTTTTCACTTCATCACTTTATATTATTAGATATGGCACATCTATGATATTATATTGTTTATTTGCATGTGTTTTGTATTGTCACTAGTATTCAATAGTTACACGTTCACAAACACTTGATGGCACTAGTTAGTGCACTTTATATTGTTGGCGCCCACCCAATTTGTTTTTTCACTGTCTTCTCATAAGTAAGGGTCATTTAAACTCTTTGACCAAAGTGTTATAACCCTGCAGCCACACCAAGGCATGACCACTCTGCAGGTCCTAACACTAACTGTGAGTTTTCTCATTTATCTCTGTAATTGAATTGTATTGTATGTCTTTATTTATATAGCGCCAAAAGTGTACTCAGCGCTTCACAAAGAATACAGTACAGGCAATTTTAAAAATACAATAAGTGCAGCAAAAATCAGACAATGGGAAAGGAAATCCCTGCCCCAAAGAGCTTACAATCTAAGAGGTTTGAGGGGAAACTTACAGAGACAGCAGGTGAGGGAATAAGTGCTGTAGATGGGTGTGCTTGTCCACAATGGATGGTATAAGTGACTGTGGGACAATAGCCATGAGTGCAGGCTATTGGGATGCTTGATTAGTGGGGTGAGTTTTAAGGTTAGTCAGTGTTAAATGAAAAGGTTAACACCATTTAAAGGGGAAGAGATGGCAGGGAGGCGTAGGTGAGATCAGGTGTGTATGTCTGGCTTCAGGCTTAGGGGAGATCCCCAGCAGCAGGAAGGAGTAGATAGAGGGTGTGAATAGAGGATTTGTGTGGGTGTTTTTATTGAGGGGTAAAGAAGATGGAGATATATGAATAGAGATGGAGACATGTGGCTGGTAGAAAGAAATGTGTATTTTGAAAAGAAGCGAGGTCAGAGCAAATATAAATAGTAGCAGCATCATGGCAGCAGCTGTTTAATGCTGAGATGTGTGGTCTGGGATAGAAAATGTCCACCTTTCCAGCGTAGATCACATCCAGGATTGAGGGCCTGAAGGTGTTCTGTAGTCCCCTTGTTTCCCTCCTGTTGAACTCCCTGTTAAACTCGACCATGCCACTTAAAACTGGGCCACTTTGAATCTTGGCCTGCTTTTCACAGCTAGGGCTGCTCTGGTTGCTCTTATAAAGGCCTAATAAGTCACCTGACAGAATTTATTTCAGCCCAACCACCTTAATTAGCACATGTGAGGCATATTAACACAGATGGTTTTTTCAACAGGGTCTTGTCATGCCTAAGTTTTAGTGTAAGTTAATTTAATTAAGACTAGACTAAAGACAACAACTAAAAATACACATAGCACAGGATTGCTTGCAGACAGACAATTCAGATATGTTTTTTACCTCGTAACAACTAAAAATACACACAGCACAATGTAATGGAGGGAGAAAGGTCTCCATAGACCAGTCTTCCACAGCTGTATGAAAAAAACTGCTGCTTTTTAAGCCATAATTAGTCAAATAGATACATACAAGTAGCAGCTATGTTTCAATCCAGTGATCCCAAAGAAATTCAAAACATATCAATTCAAATTAAATACGTGAAACGTTACTTTAAAGCAGCAGTCCAAGCTGCCATTATTCTTTTTTTATTTTTCCCCTTCAATTTGTGCATCAATACAATCCACACACCGCTGAGTAATTTGCTAAATTGCCGATCGATCTGTTCTCCTGTGGTCGGTCGGCGAAAATTTGGCTCGAGGGTTCACTAAATGGCAGTCAGTGCAGCAGAAGAGGACCAAAGAAGCAAAGTTCTGTGGAGAAGATCATGTGACCAGGCAGTCATTAGATACAATTGGTGAGAGGCTAGAGAGAGGGCAGGGCTCAAAAAGGGGTGTGCCAGAGCCTGTTTCAGAATAGGAAGGTGATGTGACTTTGTAAATGGTTGCTATAGGAACAAAAAATACTGGTTGCATTATACTGTAATACAGTGCCGACACAGTTTATTCTAATGCGGCTAGAGCCGCAAGCCGCGAGGTTTCCCGGCTTTCATGTTGAATCCCCTCGGCGTGCCGCGCGTCACCGATGCGCGGTCACGCTTCATCGGGAGCGTGCGTGCACGGCGTGCGTGCCCAGGGCTCCCCGAAGGGAGCCCTGGTGTCCTGAGAAGTGGAGGATGGCGTGGGGGGCTCCGGAGGACCCGGTGGACCCGGAGAGGGGAGGGGGATGCCTCGATCGGAGGACCGATCCTCCGAGGCTCCGGCGCGCGTGCGAGACATCTCGGCGCGGGCCCGGTATCTGTCGCGGCCGAGACCGGGCAAATGTTAGAATAAACTCGGCCGCGACAGTACATTAAAAATGTAATTCAGAGTTGTTTAAAAAAAAATACAAGTATTTTCTCATAGTACAGAACTGATTTATGAAAAAAAAACACGTAGGATATTGCTTGGTCTGCAGATTTAAAGGGGCAACACATTATAGCAGCGGTGCGCAAAGTTTTTTGTTTGCGTCCCCTGCCTGCTCGCGCCCAACCCCTTACCTTCTCTTCGGCATCAGTGGCGTCATGTGATGTTGCGTTGCCAGAGAGCAGGTAAGAGACAGCTACAGAGGCCTTATGTGAGTGGGAGGAGGTGTTTTATCCCCTTTAGTTCCCTTTCCTTGTTGATATTTATCATTGGCTGCGTTGCACTTTTTTTCATTTGCATAAACCTGGGAGTATTTGCGCACTGTTTCCTGTGCTTGCTTTAATGTTCTCACTACAGTATGTACCTGTATTTGGTTATGTTCATTTCAAAACCATCATAAATATTTGTTTATGATGATGCATATGACCTTTTAAATGTTGATGGATGTACAAGCTGCCTTGCGTGGTCTTATAAAGTGTAATGTTATTTGGCAGTGCTCCCAATGCCATATTATTATATCTTGAATTTAAATTCATGATTATTGCACTTGGTTTTAAAAAGCTTTGTACTGTACATCGTGCAGTCGTCTTACATCCACAAACACCACAAACAAGCCATAACACTTGATGAAACACCAAGTCAAAGTTGATGTAAACCATCTCATTTGGGTATTGGTAAATTAGGGAACAGAATCCGCTTCATCCTGTGCTGTACGTAGCTGTAATTATGTGATTTGTCGCACCGATCTGTGTAATGCTGCTACTACCATGCTAAACAGAGCCTTTTTTTAGTAATTGCAGCAAATATAGGGCATTCTTAATAGGGACACTCTTTATCTTCCTCTACTCCATCCATTTCACCTACCACCTACTATAAGGGTTAGATTAAGTGTGGTGAGCAGCAATGCTGATTGGGTTCTTGTTACTTGCATTCTTTGCTCATTTTGTACATGCAAGTGCCAACCAGGGGAATTTCACTGGCAGTCTGCTGTGACCCTGATTATAGAGGAACCCCTCTTATAATTACATCAATTAATCAACCATTTGCTGGTATCTAGCAATTGCCCTACAAATTGATATTTATTTGCTGATAGTACAGTAGGTGAATACAACACAGCGAGTCTACCCCAATCAGCCTAAATTGCTACTTTGAATTTGTTCCTGACACACTGTGAGCTATTGGTCTTCAGATTGATTTGCGCTATTTTTCTGAACCTACTTCCTAAGGAACCAATTGTCACGTTTAGCTGGGGTTTTTTTTTACCACACACTGTAAGCAATAATTGGTCTGATTGTTTAACATTGTACAGTAGCACTCAGATGTTGTCTCCCAGCTTTTTATTATGTGTACAAAGTACAATATTAAAGATTTATTTTAACCACCAACTAGTTTTCACCACGTTGATCCAATTAGGGGATTGCTACATTCCACAGCCTCTTATGTGTATATATTTAACTCAATACTGTAACATGTATTTCCTTTAGTATGCTTTTGAACTTGAGCTAATTAGTCCAATTTGAATAGCTTTCGAGTGCACACAATTGGGGCTTTTTCCTTTCTCTCTGTGGAGGGAATACTTTGTTTCTAATTGCATTGTCACTTACCACCGCTTAGGACTTGTTCTTGTAGATTCACCTGTTAAATGTGTTGTATATATAACCCATACTCCCCACCCAATCGCAGATCGGGCCCCCTAAGGTGTTCTGGGGTCTGGCTATATGTCTCTGTGTGGTGCATACCTGCTGGCAACAGGACGGCCTGAGTCTCCCGCGATGACATGGGGGACAACAGGAACAGGTTACTGGGGTGAATGCCTTCGTTCTCGTTCAATGGTGCAGCGCCTCCATCTGTAGTAAGCCCCAGGAATACGGGGTGGAATCCCTACCACAGAAATCCCTCTCCCAGGGATGAGAGATTCCAGTCTCACACAAGGTTATCTTTAAAACCAGCAGACTCTTTATTCTCTTGGGCAGGAGCAGCAGCCGACAGGTACAGTTGATGCACAGTCCACTAACCGTTCTCCCTTGTGATGGTCCCTGCCGCCACTCTGGACCAAAGGGCATCCAGAGTGGGGCTAGCTCTTCCCTCACCCCCTAAGCAGGGTGAGAGGTATTTGGTCCACCTATAACTCACTAGCTATATCAGCTCTACTCATGAGCTGATCACTCCTCTCCTCCCTAACACTAACTCACTCTATTCTGACACACTCTGGCAGACTACTGTGTCACACTAAATAGGAAGTGCACTGCTCTTTATGATCTCAGCAGGCACCGCCCCTGTGTCTCTTGATTGGACACAGGGTCAGGTGACCTACCTCCACCATTCAGGGCAAGTGCTTGAAGTGGGGGAAACCCGTGATAACTCCTGGCAACCTGCCCTTTTCAGGAATTATACCAGGAGGAGGATAGAACTATAGCCCCATTTCTTACCAGGGCTACATATAACTGAATAGCTTATTCAGGAATCATACAGTCTCCATTAAAAGGGATTTAATTATTTCTCTTGCTCCTAGAGCAGTCTAACCATTAAAAAAAAAAATCTTTGTAGTACATTAGATGTATTCTAGACAAGGAGTTCCACATTGTTGAACATTCTCAGTTTGGCTTTTATTTTAGCCACCAAGTTTACATTCCACGTGCAAGGTAGGCAGTTCGTGTGGTAACTCCCTTGCTCCTCAGTCCCAACAAAAACTGCAAAACAGCTTGTCTTTTCTTCACTTGTGTTTTGCAAAGACAATTTTTTTTATTCAGTGGGCGATTCTGTAAAACGGTGAAGTTCCAGGATAATAAGTTTATGCTGAAACACTTTTAAAGACTTCACACTACTAAGATGTTTTGTTTTGAGAATGGCAAGCGACAAGTCGGCATCTAGAAGTTGCACCATTGGGGTGGTTTCAAAATGTATTAACTACTGCTAACAATACTGGAGAATGTGTAATCGATGGTTTGAGAGTGATTTGGTAGCACAATGCAGAAGATCAATCCCATTAACTTGCATTAGTAGTGAGTATGTGTTATGTATGAATATACTGTACAGTGTTCAAACAGAGGGAATAATAATTGTTTTCTTTTTATGGATTGCGCACTCTGCAAGGCAAATGAATGTCACCATATTAACTCATCAGTGTTATTCCTATGACATGTACCCAAGAATAACAGAACCCTATATAGGGAATTCAAAAGAAAACATCCGAACTATAAAGACAAAAATAATAAATAATTTATTAATTCCAAACTCGTCTTAAAAATTTTTTTTTTTAAATTAACCGAGCGTGAACTTGTTCCTTAGGGCCTATGCACTAAACTTCGGTAAGTTGATTGCAACGTCTTTGGGTTGGCATGTTCCTACCGGACGCTATGAAATTTGTGTAAAACCGGTATTCCGTAAGAAAAATCTAAAAAAAAAAACATTTGCGGTTGGTATTAAAAAAATGCGATACCGCACTAGTTTGTATTTGCTTAATGAGTGAAATTAACTTAACATTCGATTTCGCTCCAGCAGTCTGGAAGAGCTGCACAGAGAGAAGCTGCATCTTTCTGCTCAGCTCTTACAGGCAATCGCGCAGTTTTCATTTTAATAACATAGTATTGAAGCAGGGGGCCTCTAGAGCTGAGCCGCATTCATTTCAGGTCCGGGGACCCCCTGCTTTCCGTGGTACAGGCCTCCGTAAAGGGTACCCGTATCTCTGGCAAGCTAAAAAAGTAAAAATACAATACAAAGTACAATATCCATTTTATCCATCGATTTGATTGAAACTGTGGTTACCTTTGTTCTCAACCGAGTCATAGATCTGAGTAATTGGGCTTTTGTCCATTACTCTGTGTGTTGGGGGGGAGGGGGCTGGTGGGGTAGAGAGGATGGGTAGTACAGTAGGTTGCCAGTGTTGCTGTCTATGCATAAGTAGCAACAGGGACAATCAATGGATAAAATGGCTAGTGTATTTTTTTTATAGTATTGTATACTTTATTGCACTGTATTGTATATTTGAATTGGCAACAGCACAAATTGCCATATTTGGCTTATAGCTCTTTTACCCATTCCTGTGTGGTGGTATTGGTGATAGAGGGAGTGGAGGCATGGGGTAGTTCCCCCGAGATGGGTGGTTAGGCCTCACAAGGGGTTAACCCCTTAATTCCTTAGTGGTCATAATGGCTAAGGTAATGAAGGGGTTAACTCCTCCCGAAACCCTAACCACACATCCTGGGGCAACTACAAGCTTCACCCACCCACTCTACCAGAGAAAAAAATGCGACTGTTTAACCCAGCAACTGCTTTGATCTACCACGTGGATTGTAATAGCAAGAGTGCTACCGATCATCAAAAATCAGTTTTCAAGCGATTTTGCCATGTTATCGAAGCTTTTTGAATAGCTACTTAGGCAAAATCGCTTGACAAGTGCACTTAAAAACTACAACTTCATAAATGAGACATTTAACACTTGAATGTAAAAAAATAGTTTGAGTGAGAATGCAGCATTGAAGAGTGAGAAAGAGGAGGGGGATGGTAATATCAGTGGGGTAACTACAGCTGACCCCCATTATAACGCAGTCCTTGGGGCCCACATAATATGGGGTCCCACGTCCGCCGGAGGGGGAGAGGAGAACTGGGATAACTCTCCCAGCTGTCCCAGACCCGGAGGCGCAGCGGCACCCCCACACAGAACTTGCCCGGAGCAGCTTTGCAGGGTGCTGGGGATCCAACACCATAGACATGAGGTCCGGGTCAGCCATCGCGGAGGCGCTATATGTGTGTGTGACTTTGTGTGTGTGTTTCCCTTCTCACACTCCCCCCCCCCCCTCATCATCTTCCTGACCCATCTATTTCTCTCCCTCCACTCACTGGCCTCTCTCCTCACCTGTCTCACACTCGCCCCCCCTCTCTCACTCTTCCTCACTCACCCCCTGTTTTTTTTCTCTCTCCTCTCCTCCCTCCCACCACATCATGTATATTTCTGTCAAGAGGAGTGCTACTAGGATTGTGACCTCATATATAGAAAAAAAGTCCTAGTGCTACATCCAACTTGACAAATGATCTAGTTAAATACAGTACTTATCTGTTTATCTTCTCATTAGCAAGGGTCATTTCCTCCTTTCACTCTCTCCCACCCTCCTCTCTCTCAATCGCCTCATCCTCACACTCAATCCTCCATCTCTAACACATTCCCACCTCCTCTCACATTCCTTTCCCCTCCCCCTCCACCACTCACATTCTCTAGACTCAATCTCCCCCCTTTACCTTAGGAGGTGGAGTGGTGGGGAGGTGGTGGATAGGCCTGGTCCAATCCTAGCTGCACTAGTGTCGGACAGTAAGAAAGCGCTACAGCGTGAAACGCGTTGGTGGGACAACACCCACGCTTTGTTTGTCTTTATGACCAATAAATAAGCATTTTTTTTACAGAATACACACTGTAAGTTCTTTACTATTGTTCCAGTAGTAATGCTTCGTTTTCTCTGCTGCTGCTGCTGCTTATCAGAGCTGGCTTGTTGGAACTTGTGGTCAGGCACGGGAGCGCGTAGCCAACATCGCGGCAAAATATCAAGCGCCGAGCTGCCCTGCAGCCACGTGTCCTGTCGGGGACTTGTCCTGATGGCGACATGTTTGGCGATGGAATGCCACCGGCGCTTTTGGTCGCGGTCAAGCATCCCAATCTGTACCACCCATGCTGTGTGCACACACTGAGGTGCAGTTTGGGGCCTTGTTAAGCGTTTGTTGCCCCCATAAGCTCAGGACACCATAATGCCTGGGATCGGTTAAACAGTTTTGGTAGTCTGAGTAGGCAATAAGATTTATTCATTAGAAAATATTTGTTCCACGAATTCCTAACAGAGGTGTACAATATAAAAAAAAAAAAGATTAAGAACCACTGCCTTAGAGGAAAATTCACTCTTTGTGTGAAAAGAGACCTTCACACTGAGTAAGCTTTAAGCCTGTCCCATTTATACATCATCATTCTTACAATACATTTTGCATTGTAGAAACCCAAGCAAAAAGGTATTACATGAAATGTTAATTGTGTGTTGAGAGTTCCTTGTATAATAGAAAACAGGCTAAAGAGGGAGACGTAGAATGGAATACAGGCATGCCCCGCTTTAACATACGCAATGGGACCGGAGCATGTATGTAAAGTGAAAATGTACTTAAAGTGAAGCACTACTTTCTTTCCACTTTACGATGCATGTACTGTACTGCAAACACCATATACGTGCATAACTGATGTAAATAATGCATTTGTAACCAAAATAAATACAGTAGGCTTTATAGAAAGAAAATCTTTAATGTCAGTTGATTTTTTCTTACTAGTGCCCCCACAAAATACATACCAAAAAAACCCATCCCTCTAAATACATGTAACCCCACCCCGCCAATACAAATTAAAAATGCCCCCGCCAATACATTTTTAAAGACCCACACCGCCTCAATACATTTTTAAAAGACACCCCCCATAAATATTTTTTAAAAATCGGGCCGCACGGGTAAAATCATATCTCCTCCAGCACCCCTCATATCACCCTCCCCTGCATCTCCCTCATATCACCCACCCCTGCATCTCCCTCATATCACCACCCCCTGCATCTCCCTCATATCACCTCCCCCTGCATCTTCCTCATATCACCCCCCCCTGCATCTCCCTCATATCACCCCCCCCTGCATCTCCCTCATATCACCCCCCCGCATCTCCCTCATATATCCCACCCCTGCATCTCCCTGATATCACCCCCCCTTCATCTCCCTCATATCACCTCCCCCTGCATCTTCCTCATATCACTCCCCCTGCATCTGCCTCATATCACCCCCCCTGCATCTCCCTCATATCACCCCCCCTGCATCTCCCTCATATCACCCCCCCTGCATCTCCCTCATATCACGCCCCCTGCATCTCTCTCATATCACCCCCCCTGCATCTCCCTCATATCACCCCCCCTGCATCTCCCTCATATCACCCCCCCTTCATCTCCCTCATATCACCTCCCCCTGCATCTTCCTCATATCACCCTCCCCTGCATCTCCCTCATATCACCCACCCCTGCATCTCCCTCATATCACCACCCCCTGCATCTCCCTCATATCACCCCCCCCCTGCATCTCCCTCATATCACCCCCCCTGCATCTCTCTCATATCACCCCCCCCTGCATCTCCCTCATATCACCCCCCACCTGCATGTCTCACACATCACCCCCCACCTGCATGTCTCACACATCACCCCCCACCTGCATGTCTCACACATCACCCCCCACCTGCATGTCTCACACATCACCCCCCACCTGCATGTCTCACACATCACCCCCCACCTGCATGTCTCACACATCACCCCCCACCTGCATGTCTCACACATCACCCCCCACCTGCATGTCTCACACATCACCCCCCACCTGCATGTCTCACATCATCCCCCCACCTGCATGTCTCACATCATCCCCCCACCTGCATGTCTCACACATCACCCCCCACCTGCATGTCTCACACATCACCCCCCACCTGCATGTCTCACACATCACCCCCCACCTGCATGTCTCACACATCACCCCCCACCTGCATGTCTCACATCATCCCCCCACCTGCATGTCTCACACATCACCCCCCACCTGCATGTCTCACATCATCCCCCCACCTGCATGTCTCACATCATCCCCCCACCTGCATGTCTCACACATCACCCCCCACCTGCATGTCTCACATCATCCCCCCACCTGCATGTCTCACATCATCCCCCCACCTGCATGTCTCACACATCACCCCCCACCTGCATGTCCCTCAGATCACCCCCCCCCCATATCCCTCACATCACCCCCCCCCATGTCCCTCACATCACCCCCCCCCATGTCCCTCACATCACCCCCCCCCATGTCCCTCACATTACACCACGCCCTGCATGTCCCTCCTCCCTTTCTTCCCCTACCTCAAGCAGCAAGCAGCGTGCAGGTTGCGGGCGGCAGAAGCATGGCAGTCAGAGGCGGCACACGCACGCTAGAACGCGGCTCTGAGCGGGCTCGGGGGAGTGATCGGAAGAACCGGGGGGGGGGGGGGGGAATGATCGGAAGAACCGGGGGGGGGGGGTATGATCGGAAGAACCGGGGGGGGGGGGGGTGATCGAAGAGCCGGGGAGAGAGGGGGGGGGGGTGATCAGAATAGCTAGGGAGAGGGGAAGGTGATCAGAAGAGCCGGGGAGAGGGGGGGGTGATCAGAATAGCTAGGGAGAGGGGAAGGTGATCAGAAGAGCCGGGGAACAGAAGAGCTGGGGGAGCCGGGTAAAGGAAGAGCTGGGGGAGCCGGGTGAAGGAAGAGCCGGGGAGAGGGCACACCGCCGCAGCACGCACACGCCGCCCCCTGGTGTCCGTACTCGCGACGCACGCGTACGTACACGGGGGTAAGGTGCAATTTAAAAAAAATGTACGTACTTGCGAGTGTACGTAAAACGGGGTATGCCTGTAATTGATAGAATGACTGATTATACAGTATGGGTCTGATCTTTGGACTAAACAAAGGTCATTTAAATGTTTTCACTTTTTACTCTCGTAAAGGGCCTGAATTTATTTCACAGATTTTGTTTTTTGAAGATACCAAGACTTCAGAATTTAGCAGGCAGATGTTTATTTGCAAACTGTATCCAGATGTGTATATTTACAGTACAGTAATCAGTGAATAATATGCACGTTTACAGATCTTCCTGAGGTCAATTTAACCGCCAGCGGTTGCAATAACGTTGGCTACATCTGTATATATAATTGTTCTTTTTTTAATTGATCTAATTATACAATTTAAGTGTCAAACGTAATCCAGCATAATATGTAAATGAATGAAAGCATATTGCACTGTAAATCTGTACCATGCCCCCTGGTTGCTCTTATGTCTTTCTCTTAGAATATGTCTGACTGTTCACTGTGTTGAATGTATTCGATGAATCGTGCTACAGTAATTAGCATGTATACCTCCATCAAGAATGTAACTGGAGCCATCTGGCAATGTTTTTGGGATGTGCTTAGCAGCAAAACCGTGTACTAAAGCATTAGACCCTGTATCTTATGTAGCACCGTTTCCGCCCTCTCTGGGAGATTTTGCCTAGGCTACAGGTACGTGTGTTGCTGGTTACCTGTGAGGGTCCAGGAGAGATGAGCTTCCGCGATGTTGTGGGGAACAGGACAGGCTTTAGGTGATCCTCAGGTTCTTTTCATTTGGTAAGATAGGTAAGTGTGGCTAGGTACTTAAGAGCTCCCTATTTGGCGCACCAATGTCAAAAAAAAAAAAGGGGGGGGGGGAGTTGTGTAATGTAGTTAATTTCAAATATAAAATTTAATCCATATAAATTAAAAGGAATTGGACCTAGAATAAAGCAAGTGAAATAAAGTGAAAAAACAAAAAAGTGTAAAAGCGCCGAATGGGATGTTAGTTTGAATCTGGGCACTGAAGCAAAATAAAAAGCAAAAAAATAAAAAACAAAAATCATGTGACATGAACCAGTCCGGTGCAAATGAGGGTTTGCTAGAAATAAGTAATGTATAGATGAAATATAGGTAATCACAACCCGGTGGTGTGTGCAGCTTCTAGTGATAGGGAACCCCCAGTCCCTAATGTGAACGTGACAACAAAAAGAAAAAAGTGAGAAGCGCAGACAGTACGGGTTGTGATTAAACTAATGTTCTTTATTAAATAAACTTGTCCCAAGGAATTCCCTCTAGGACAACAGTAATGGAAAGTCAATACATAAATAGTAGTTAAAAATAGTGCAGATGGAGTGGATGTACGGTATCACTTGGTCGGTGTCCAGGGGTTTGAAAACGGGAGTAACCCGATAGATAGTCTTAATCCTGTAGGTTGTGCACTGCCCGGGCAGGTATTGGTGAAGAGGGGTACCCCAGGGTTGAGACAGTATTGGAATTGCTCACCCTTAAATACTGCAGATCCTTGACGGTCCTGTTGTCCCTCAGGTCACAAAAAACCGCTCCGGTGCACACAGTTTGAATGTGCTGCAACTCGCGATAACACGCAGCCCTCCGGGTGTCCGGGTCTGATGTCACTTCCGGCTGTGACGCACAGACCCTTCCCGGTAGTCTCTGCGCTCCGTGTCTCAGCGCTCCTCCTCCTGATGGTTACCAATGACCATATAGACAGCCCAGCAAGTGGTATTGTCCGCTCCTCTCAAACGCACTGATGGCAAGCAATTACCCTATTGCTCCTCCTCCTACGCGTTTCACCAAAAGGCTTCGTCAGGGATCTCCGTTTGACAGTGCATTTGAGAGGAGCGGACAATACCACTTGCTGGGCTTTCTATATGGAGAAAATGCAGTAGTGAACTCCTGGACTTACAACATATATCTAAGTAGCACACTGGGAGACGAGGAATATATGTGTTTAAACCTTTTTTCCCATTCCCCAGCACAGGATAGCCTGTCACTGCCTGTAGCTACTAGGACTTACATTACAGGAGGGCAGAAAGATAGTCTGGACCAGCCATGGCTACACTCTCCCCTAGGTGAAAATTCCCATGTCCTCACAGGGATCCAATTTGGGCACCATCCAGTAACCTGAAGCCTGCAAAACAGAACAGGTTACCGCAGATGTATAACATAACCATATTCAGTTATGCAGACAATTACCCATATCATTCACTGGTTTACAACGATGATGAATACGTAGCTATTCTTCCAACGGGAAGAAAAAGGAAACCCTCATTTATAATATTTAGGGTCGGGCTTCTTAACTACTCGCCCATCAAATAACTTGGTCCAGACGTAATTCACCTTGGGAGGACCAGGGCACTGCCTAACTTCTACCCTATCCTTGTAGATACATGTACCCACTAGCCATTCGTCCATAACAGAACGTATTTTGGAGTCAGTAATATATCTGTCATCAGAAGTTTTGGTCTTAATGTTTTCTTCAACAGCCGGTCTGAGTCACTCCTGATGGTTGTTATCTATCTCATCCATAAGTGGTTCAGGTACATATGGAAAGGTGTATCCATGAGACTGACAGTACCGGTTAAAGATAGCCCTGTCGGCTCTACTGAACTTCAGGATCTCACGGTTCGCTTCCTGACCAGGCAGTACCCAAACTTTAGGCTCACTGAGCTCTACCTCCTTATAAATACAGAGGGGCCCTTAGGGACTCTCACCCCTAAATTAATCTCGCCCACCTTCTCACGAAGGGCTTCAGCTATTTATCCCTGGGACAGTTGACCTTCTTCTCACAGCTCCGCAGAACTAAAGTAACTCCTCCCATAGCAGAAACAGAGTCCTGAATTGGTTCTTGGTGTATTGCCCCTCCCCTAGGTGGAACACAGAGTGGGGCTGGGCAGACCAAGGAGTGACCAAGCTCCGGCTGAGCCAGTCACAACAATGGGTGGTGTCAGCGTTTGCCGACAAAAAGGATACAACTTGTTTTGCAAAATTTGCAGCTTGCTTTTGCAAAAGCCATGCGGTCCCGTGGATTTCGGCAGGAACGCCATCTTGGTTGTGCAGTACATGCTATGTACTCCATATTAGAGTGCACAGCAAAGTCCATTACATTAGAGGTACACAGGGTTCCTGGTAACGACTTAGGGACCCGTTTCCAGTCCATAACAGGTGCACAGGGTCCCCCAGCTCCAACTGAAAGGGGCCCGTTCCTATTTTGAACAAGATGCGAGGTTCACACTCCCTGGATGCTTCCCCACAAGGTGCGCCCCCATAACACTATTCCAGGTACCCAGGGTCTCCATCAGCAACTGAAAGGAGTCCTGGCCCCAGTTTTTTTCTCTTTTTTAACAGCTCCCTGGGTACACACTACCTGGTAACATACCCTCAGGGTGCGCCCCAACTAGCACAGTTCGTCGTACACAGGGTCCCCAGCCTACAACTGAAAGTGCCCGTACCTGTCTTGAACTTGATGAAGGGTCTTCACGCTCCCTGGTAACTTGCCCTCAGGCTATGCCCCAACACAGTCTTTCCTTCGGTAAGAGTCTAGGTTAGCCCCCTCCCTGGTGTCGCATCAGTGAGTGGTTCCCTCCTTAGTTAACGTGGATGGGTGCCCAGGGTCCATGGTGGAGCATCAGAGTCCCGGCCCTGGCCTCTTTTACTGCTGCTGGCTGCAAAGTCTCTAAAAGCCTGCCCTGTTGCTGCATCTCAGCAGCGCCTCCATATGTAGCACTGTTCCCCCCCAGCCTCCCTCTGGAAAATTTTAGGCTACAGGTACGCGTGGTGCTGGTTACCTGTGAGGGTCCAGGAGAGATGAGCTTCCGCTATGTGGGGAACAGGACAGGCTTTAGGTGATCCTCAGGTTTTTTTCATTTGGTGACAGTGCCTCCAGTCATAGCAGGCTACAGCAGAGCTGCAGGCAGTCTCTACCATGACAGTTCTTTTCTCCTTTACTTCTGTCCAATAGACTGTGACGTAGCCAGAAGTACAGTATATAAAAGGGGTCTCTATTTGATGCAGCCACTGCAGATGGTATAACAGCGTTTGCATATAGTGGAAATGGGTTTCAGGCCCATGGATGGTGCTGGCAAGCAGAAAGTGTTGAAGCCTTGTGCTTCGCACAGATCTTGATTCACTCAGCCCCAGGAGGGGCTGAGCTCCTCTCCCTTCCCAGTGTGGGAGGGTACTGACTCTATCATTTGAAAGGCATCCTCCCTAGTACAAAAAGTGAAGGCAGAGAGTCTGCACCATGATTGGCTGCAACACAGACCAAATGCCACCTCCTCCCTTGCCACTCAAGGAGGCTGCGTGAGGGGGGGTAAACCCCACAGGATAGCCTGTCACTGCCTGTAGCTACTAGTACTTGCGTGACAAGACGGCAGAAAGATAATCTGGACCAGCCATGGCTACACTTATTTGGCCACATTGAAAAGAGGTCAAACAAACTTTCTTTGGACATATTGATTACACCACCCTCAATCTCTGTGCTGAATGTGTGTCACTGATAAATGAGCCAAAATAGTTATTCTACCACCTCTTGTTTGAGTATTTCACAAGTCCTTCTATTGATTGATCAAGAGGATGTAAAAAATCTGCTGTGGCAAGTTATCAAACCATGGTACACTGGCGACACACTTTATTCGAGCACGGCTAGTCCCGCGAATTCGGGTATACTCGGGTGTATTCAGGTTTCTGATATTTTTCAGCCAGAGTGCATTGCGTTATTTTCCGGCAGGAATTTAAGCTTTTTATTCCGGCTGGTTACAATACTGCAATGCCGTCAAAATACACATGGTGGCGCTTGCGAGCTATTCTCTGTGAAGCCGTCCCCTATAATGAATTGTAATGCAGTATATATATATATATATATATATATATATATATATATATATATACTGTATAACAACAACCCCTGTAAGCCCTAACATACAGTACTGTACTGTACTGTATATGCACATACATAAATGATACTACAGTACTGTATGGGCGGCGGGGGCGAGATGTGTTTGCAGCAGAGAGAGATCCGCTGCTCTCTCTCTGCGCAAACATCCACACATTAAAAATTATTTGAAATACATTTTTATTGATAGTGTAGATGTGCAGGGGGTCTCCGGAGCTGAACCGCGGTGGTTTTAGGTCTGGGGACCCCGTGCCCCCCGAGATACAGGCCCCTTTAGGGGGTGCCGGTATCCAGCTCTGCGTTAAAAGCCCCGATCACGTGACCGCGGCCTGTAAACCAAGCAGAGCAGAGGGATACCGGCACCCCCTAAAGGGGCCTGTATCTCGGGGGGCACGGGGTCCCCAGACCTGAAACCTGTGCGCTTCTGCTCTGGAGACCCCCTGCACATGTACACTATCAATAAAACACATACAATATACAGTATAAATAAACACTCGTTCTTTACCTTAGCGTCTATGCGCTATGGTAAAGAAGCATCATTTCTGTATTTTAATAATATTGTACAGTGAGCAGGGGGTTCCCTGAGCCAGAAATTAATGCTCAGGGAACCCCCCTGCTCCTGATCAATATTATTAAAAATACGGAAAATGCTGCGTCATTACCATAGCGGATAGCCGCTAAGGCAATGAAGGGGTTAACCCACCGTGCCCGCTTTATTGTGTGTAGTGGGGATGGGTGAGGGGGGTATTTGGCCCTTGGTGTGAGTTTAGGACTTGCGGGAGGGGGGGGGGGTTGCGGGTGCACTTAACCCCTTCACGATCGTAGCAGTTAATACCGCTACGGTCATGAAGGGGTTAAGCCCTCCCGCTACCCCACCCCCCCCCCCCCGCAAGCCCTCCCCAACCATCGTTGGGGCGAATACCCCATTCACCCACCCTCCCGCTACCCACAATAAAAAAATACACACACACAGCAGCCGCCAAAAAATAAATAAATAAATGACAATAAATACATTGGAAATACATTTTTATTGATAGTGTAGATGTGCAGGGGGTCTCCGGAGCTGAACCGCGGTGGTTTTAGGTCTGGGGACCCCGTGCCCCCCGAGATACAGGCCCCTTTAGGGGGTGCCGGTAGCCCTCTGCTTGGTTTAAAGGTCCCGATCACGTGATCGCGGCCTGTAAACCAAGCAGAGCAGAGGGATACCGGCACCCCCTAAAGGGGCCTGTATCTCGGGGGGCACGGGGTCCCCAGACCTAAAACCACCGCGGTTCAGCTCCGGAGACCCCCTGCACATGTACACTATCAATAAAAATGTATTTCAAATGTATTTATTGTCATTTATTTATTTATTTATTTATATTTATTTATTAATTGTGCTGCTGCTGCTGCAAGTCGTAAACTCACACCAAGGGCCAAACACCCCCCTCAACCCCAATAAAAAAAATTCACGCACAGCAGCCCCACAATTAATAAATAAATCTAAATAAATAAATAAATAAAATCTATGTAAAACCCCCTCCCCCTATTCTCGCTTTTAAAACGCCCTGCCTTCTCTCTAATCTATGTAAAAAAAACCTCCCCCTATCCCCCTATCCCCCTATTGTGTGTGTGCGTTAAGCTTCCCTGCAAGCTATGTAAAAAAAACCTCCCCCTATTGTGTGTGTGTTTAAATCTGTCTGGCCTGTGTTTCTGAGTGCTGAGTGCTCTGCGTTTAAAGGTCCCGATCACGTGATCGCGGCCTGTAAACCAAGCAGAGCAGAGGGATACCGGCACCCCCTAAAGGGGCCTGTATCTCGGGGGGCACGGGGTCCCCAGACCTGAAACCTGTGCGCTTCAGCTCCGGAGACCCCCTGCACATGTACACTATCAATAAAAATGTATTTCAAATGTATTTATTGTCATTTATTTATTTATTTATTTATATTTATTTATTAATTGTGCTGCTGCTGCTGCAAGTCGTAAACTCACACCAAGGGCCAAACACCCCCCTCACCCCCAATAAAAAAAATTCACGCACAGCAGCCCCACAATTAATAAATAAATCTAAATAAATAAATAAATAAAATCTATGTAAAACCCCCTCCCCCTATTCTCGCTTTTAAAACGCCCTGCCTTCTCTCTAATCTATGTAAAAAAAACCTCCCCCTATCCCCCTATCCCCCTATTGTGTGTGTGCGTTAAGCTTCCCTGCAAGCTATGTAAAAAAAACCTCCCCCTATTGTGTGTGTGTTTAAATCTGGCTGGCCTGTGTTTCTGAGTGCTGAGTGCTCTGCGTTTAACCAAGCAGAGCAGAGGGATACCGGCACCCCCTAAAGGGGCCTGTATCTCGGGGGGCACGGGGTCCCCAGACCTAAAACCACCGCGGTTCAGCTCCGGAGACCCCCTGCACATGTACACTATCAATAAAAATGTATTTCAAATGTATTTATTGTCATTTATTTATTTATTTATTTATATTTATTTATTAATTGTGCTGCTGCTGCTGCAAGTCGTAAACTCACACCAAGGGCCAAACACCCCCCTCAACCCCAATAAAAAAAATTCACGCACAGCAGCCCCACAATTAATAAATAAATCTAAATAAATAAATAAAATCTATGTAAAACCCCCTCCCCCTATTCTCGCTTTTAAAACGCCCTGCCTTCTCTCTAATCTATGTAAAAAAAAACCTCCCCCTATCCCCCTATCCCCCTATTGTGTGTGTGCGTTAAGCTTCCCTGCAAGCTATGTAAAAAAAACCTCCCCCTATTGTGTGTGTGTTTAAATCTGGCTGGCCTGTGTTTCTGAGTGCTGAGTGCTCTGCGTTTAACCAAGCAGAGCAGAGGGATACCGGCACCCCCTAAAGGGGCCTGTATCTCGGGGGGCACGGGGTCCCCAGACCTGAAACCTGTGCGCTTCAGCTCCGGAGACCCCCTGCACATGTACACTATCAATAAAAATGTATTTCAAATGTATTTATTGTCATTTATTTATTTATTTATTTATATTTATTTATTAATTGTGCTGCTGCTGCTGCAAGTCGTAAACTCACACCAAGGGCCAAACACCCCCCTCACCCCCAATAAAAAAAATTCACGCACAGCAGCCCCACAATTAATAAATAAATCTAAATAAATAAATAAATAAATAAAGACATGAAGAGAAATAAATACTGTATATACTGTACAGTATATACACTGTATATATATATATATATATATATATATATATATATATATATATATACAGTATACATATATACACTGTGTATATATACTGTATATATATATATATATATATATATATATATATATATATATATATATATATATATATATATATATATATATATACATACTGTATGTGAGTGAAAAGAGAAAAAAGTAACCCGTATGGGAGCACTCAGGTATGCAATTGATATATTTGTTTATTTATTTGACACAGTGCAAAAAGGGATGAATAAACAGTACATGATTTAAAAACACTTAAAAAAGAGGCATGGACCCTTAAACACTAATGAACAGCACTAGGGAACGACACACACTGTCAACCCTAAACATGAAAAGGATAGTGACTCAAAAAACACTAGGGAGAATCAAAGTGAATCACAATACAGTAGGTTACTGGGTTTAAAGGCACCTACAGTATACAACGCTAAGGATAATGCACACTACAATACCAAAAAGTATTTTAACCAAGCAAGTAAACCAAAATCAATATATACTGTAAGTAACAACCAGAAAAGACAATTTAAAACCAAACTAACCCTTACAATACCAAGGATTACATCTATCTAATTGTAAAAAACCTTATACAGTACATTATACACAGCATTGTTTAAAAACCCCTTCCCCCCTAATGTTTGTGTTAAGCAGATTACACTGAAGGGAGAGAGATATAAAGGCCTAAAGCCCCTTCCCCCCTAATGTTTCTGTTAAGTAGATTACACTGAAGGGAGAGAGATATAAAGGCCTAAAGCCCCTTCCCCCCTAATGTTTGTGTTAAGCAGATTACACTGAAGGGAGAGAGATATAAAGGCCTAAAGCCCCTTCCCCCCCTAATGTTTCTGTTAAGTAGATTACACTGAAGGGAGAGAGATATAAAGGCCTAAAGCCTTACCTGCATTGGTAAACCCTCCCTGCATTGGTAAACCCTCCCTGCATTGATGTCGTGTAGTGTACAGTACAGTATGTAAATGTGGGGAGGAGGGGGGCCCAATGTGCATAATGTACTGTGAGGTCTAACCACCCTCACCCCCTACCCACATACTGTACCGTTACCCCCCCCCCCCCCCCCCATCCTGGCCATGGCCCCTCACGCACAGCAGCTCCACAATTAATAAATAAATCTAAATAAATACAGTACATGAAGAGAAATAAATATATACTTTATATATAAATGTGAGTTTATAACTAAAATAAAGAATATTATTTCTAGGGGCCCTAGAACAGAAGTTCCCACGCCAATTTCGCGCTCATTGCTCTTTTTTTTGCTCTTTTTTTACAATGTTGCTGGTCTTGCGGCTTTGCAGTATGCAAGCAAAAAGCGCAGTGTATGAAGTCTGGGTGAGCGCTTTCCACATTTGATGCCTACGGCACCTTCCCATTTCTACACACTTCAATACCTGCACAGTTGGTAGCGCTTTCCATCCCAGCTACCATTCTGGATTTTCACCTCTCACAGGCCATTCTTGCCCGAGTCTGTCCTATCAGACAGGGGCATTAACCTGTATCCACACCACCTGGACAATTTCTCTCTGTCAGAGACTTGTGCTATTTATTTTATATATTTTTGTGTAATTATTCATGCAAATTTATGCTCATTTCATATGTGGTTTTCAACATAAAGTGGCTGCTGGGCCTGATCCTAACTCATACAGTATACAGTAGCGCTTCCCTGTTTGTTAGTTTATTGCAAGCAAAAAGCAGTTTGTAGTACTGAGTGTGAGATAAATTACTGTATTTATCAGTGTTGTTCAAAGAGAGTTGATCAGAAGGATTCCCCTTATATACAGTACGTAGAATTAATAAAATTGTATTATTTTCCGATATCCGCAGTGATTCTGGTCAACCTGACAGATTTTTAGTAATACAGTATACTGTACTGCAAGACCATGTGTTGTCTACCTTTTACTACAGTATACTGTACTGTATGAATGACAATAGAGTGCTGTATACTTTATAAGGGGAATCCTTCTGATCAATTCTCTTTGATCAATACTGATAAATACAGTATCATATTTATACCCCTTTAGCACCTGTCGTTCCATCCTATGCACCCATTTACTGTACAATGGTGATTGCGGTCGTATTCACGTACTTTATGTGAGATAAATTAACCAGTTCTTTTATTGCTGAAGTCGCCACAAAATACTTTTATTTACAAATACAGTACAATACAATGGTGAAACATTTCAAGTTAACAGCAATTCAAAACATCAACACACAATAATACATACTTTACAGTACTGTATACTGTACTAGTATATTTGGGCCTTGTCTTTGGGGGTTTATTAATGCAATTATTAGGGTGACCTGGCGTTGGAAATACTGACACAGTACAATCCTACAGTACAGCTACACCACCCACCCCCTCCCTTAGAGTTTTTAATCCCTCCCTGGCCAAGCATCAATCGTCTGGCTAATCCAATCCAAGCCATTGTTTTGTTAAACTGGCCCTGGGCTGTTCAGAACAGCCACTGCTTCTAAATTACTGAAAATATACAGGATAAATATACAGTGATGTGAAATAATCCTTTCTGTGTGTCTGAGAGTGTTGAAAGTCACCAGGTCCTCATCTAGTAGAGTACATTCTCGAATACCTTTAGAATAAAAATACAGTATATATAAATATACAGTATAAATATTGCACAGTATACTGTAATGTTAAATAACCCATCCTGTTCTTTTTCCCTTCATACTGTAACAGTATCCTCATTGTGTCTGCGGTACAGTAGTTCATTGAGAGAGGAGAGGTTTTGTGTACATCATTACTGCTGTTTATATACTGTACATTTGACTGCACAAGCAGATTTGACGAACACAAGGCCCCCCCTCCCCTCTGGTGCACCCTTTTTCCTGGAACGACAAGAAAACAAAAACTTTGTTCAGTTACTGTACTGTACTGTATGTGCGTACTGTATTATGGTAGACCTACTGTACAGTAGGTGGCTGGTGCAGCTTTCTCTGGAAAGAAAAAATGGAGCAGTTAGTAGGCAGTTACTGTAGTATGTCAAACTAGTCTACTGTACTGTATACTGGAACTACTGTAAACTCTGACTATTGGGAAAGCTAAAATCTGTGCCATACTTACCTGTATCATAGTGTACCTACTGTACAATACTACAGCACTGTACTACTTTCCTGATGCTTGTCCATTGCGCGCGATGACAATGGGCAACACAGTGGCAATATGGTCTATATATTTATTGCATCGTTCCTCGGTGAGTACATCGTTCCAAAAACTCATTATGGCTGTATACAACTCGTCCTTCTTGGAGGGTTTCGCCACTTTACGGATGTGGTCCTTCAGCTGATGCCAGACCATTTCGATCGGATTGAAGTCTGGTGATCTGTGATTGGAAAGAAAGGACAATTAGTTTAAGAGATACAGTACACAGTAAAAACAGTGGGGAACATATAAATGGGACACGGTCTACTACACTTACTCCGCTGGCGTCTTCACCCAGTTGATGCCGCGCTCAAGGATATGCGCCGTCGACGCGGTGTGCTTGGGATCATTGTCCTGGTAAAAGCGATGACCATTGGGAAAGTCTTGTGTGATGTATCGCACTATCACGGGCACAATGTTGTCTTGGAAGAAATCTTTATTCATGATTCCTATAGCAAGAAAAGAAAAGTGCTCAATAGTACAGTACAGTGCATACGGTAAGGCAACACTAGTCAAGTACAGTGCATTAGGCGGCATTATATTTGAGAAATTGTACCTTCAAAGACGACAATGCATCCCGGTCCACGCCTAGAGATGGCACCCCACACATGCAGCTTCACAGGGTGTTTTGGCCGTGGCTTCAAAGTTATGCGGCCTTTTTTGTGGAACGCAAATCTTGCAAATCTCTCCAGCGACACAGTAGACTCATCAGTGAAGATGCAATCCTGGAAAGTCTCACCGCTGTCGATCCATGCCTGGGCCTGGAGCACTCTTTTGATTTTGTTTGCGTCCCGTATCATGGGGTACGCTCTGTAATGACAATGAATAAAAAATGTTAGCGTCACAGCGCAGTACAGTTTGCAAAACAACATTTTTACTTTACAGTACAGTACCTCCTGTACTGTCCACTACTAACCTCACACGTCCATATTTCCATCCAATTCTGCGTCTCATCTTCTTTATGCTGCTCTCGGATACAGTCAGATTGTGGTTTTCCTGAAGAGTGTTTTTAACCCTTAATGCGCTCCTCTCATCATTCTCCTCACTTATTCTGTCCACCAGAAGAGTAGTCTCCCTACAATGCAAAGAAATTATATTGTGTTATTAATATGCAGCAATATAAAATGTATACTGTATACTGTACATGTAATGTTGTAATATACAGTAAATATAAATATACAAAAAATGTATACTGCTGTACTATAAATATAAATAGACAAAATATACAGTATACAGTACTGTTGTAATATAAATATACTATATAAATATTCCGTTGTCAGATGAATTGCAATATACCAAAAGTGTATACTGCTGCACAAAAAATATAAATTGACCACACATACAGTACACTACAGTATATACTGTTGTAATATAATAAATATACTATATAAATACGGTATATTGTTGTTATATCATAATAAATACACATCATATACTGTATATTCCGTTGTCAGATGAATTGCAATATACCAAAAGTGTATACTGCTGCACAAAAAATATAAATTGACCACACATACAGTACACTACAGTATATACTGTTGTAATATAATAAATATACTATATAAATACGGTATACTGTTGTTATATCATAATAAATACACATCATATACTGTATATTCCGTTGTCAGATGAATTGCAATATACCAAAAGTGTATACTGCTGCACAAAAAATATAAATTGACCACACATACAGTACACTACAGTATATACTGTTGTAATATAATAAATATACTATATAAATACGGTATACTGTTGTTATATCATAATAAATACACATCATATACTGTATATTCCGTTGTCAGATGAATTGCAATATACCAAAAGTGTATACTGCTGCACAAAAAATATAAATTGACCACACATACAGTACACTACAGTATATACTGTTGTAATATAATAAATATACTATATAAATACGGTATACTGTTGTTATATCATAATAAATACACATCATATACTGTATATTCCGTTGTCAGATGAATTGCAATATACCAAAAGTGTATACTGCTGCACAAAAAATATAAATTGACCACACATACAGTACACTACAGTATATACTGTTGTAATATAATAAATATACTATATAAATACGGTATACTGTTGTTATATCATAATAAATACACATCATATACTGTATATTCCGTTGTCAGATGAATTGCAATATACCAAAAGTGTATACTGCTGCACAAAAAATATAAATTGACCACACATACAGTACACTACAGTATATACTGTTGTAATATAATAAATATACTATATAAATACGGTATACTGTAGATGTACACTACAGTTTTCTATATTTTTTTTGGTTAAGTTTTATAAATACAGTATACTTACGCATTTGTTACCCTTGGTGCCTTTTTGCGGTCTCTGTTTTTTCCTTGTGCATGATAGCACACAGTGCTTGATGGCACAACGAGGCCAGAAGCAGTTAACCAGCGCTGGATATCTGCAATTCGTTGTCCGCTCGTGTACATCTCCTTCATTCTCATGCTGAGATCCTTTGAAATCTTCTTAACAGGCATTGCTGCGAGTACTGTAGAAAGAAATACAAACACAAGAATGTGTATTCGATGTTTAGTCGATGTGTATTCAATGTGCAGTGAATCCACAAAATGGATGGTGTATTTATATGTTAATGACTCACATAACAGACCACCCACTTTCAACACCTGTACCTGGCCACCATGCATAAAAGGTTGTACACGTTGCATAGCCCACCACTTGCTGATCTTTATCTGAGGCATTGTCCAGATACTGCATTGTGTCTCCCGCTTACATGGAGCATCCCCGGTTCTATGGACGAAAGAATCATCTCACCTCTGCTGTGCCTGCCACACTGAAAAAAAGAAAGGCAGTTACCGTTCCCAAGCCAAAGGCAAAGCGACAGGCTAAGGCCAACAAAGAAAACCTTCTGCTGACCCCAAAGGCTAAGGCTTTTAAAACACGTCAGCCTTATTATGTGAAGAAGAAATACGGTACTGTGCTCGGTTCGCAAGACGCATGGCAGCCAACTCACCGAATCCGCAGACCACTTGCTCCCATATGCTTCGACGACTCTGCTGTAGCTGTCCCGGAAATCTTCAGCCCGGCTTCTCCACCCCCATCTTCTCCGGTTCCATCTGAAGATGCTGCTGCCTCTGAAATCAACGGGTCACTGTCTCCTTTGCTCTTGGACGACTCTGCTTCTCTCCCGGAAATCCAGCGGTCACCTTCTCCATCCCTCTTCCACCACGCTGCAGCTTCTCCTGTACCGGGCATCCCCAGGTCACCTCTTCCACTCTCCATCGATGCCGCTTCTCTCCAGGGAACCCCCATCTCATCCTCCGTTGCACCCATCCCCCCAGATCTCCAGATGCCATGCACAAGCAGCTCGTTGGACCGGATCCTGAATGGGCTAAGTGTGGATCTCCCCGGGAATTCTAGTGTGCTGGCAAAGCTAGATCTGCTTCTGGAGTCGGTGCTACATATGGAGCAACGGCTGGATCAACGGATGCTACATATGGAGCAACGGATGGATCAACGGATGGACAAGATAGAGGCAGACATAGCGGGCATACATTATTTGCTCGGTGTTAATGCCCCTGTTTCCCCGATGCTGGAGCAGGGGGGTGACATGGATGTGATGCATGGTACCTTCGACCCCCTTCCATCACCAAGCACACACCCTCCACCAGAAGATACAGTGTACTATGCTATTGAGGAGGACATGACAACCCCATCTAGACCACGCCAGGAGACAACCCGGCGACCACTACCGGAGGAAAGCTTCCTCCCAGACACCCTACCATTGCCCATCGCCTCAAGTACACCCGCTCCCAAAAGACTTCCTACACCCGCTCGCATACAAACAGTGCCCGACATCTCCCTGTGCGATCTGACACCGGTGCTGAGGGAGAAGTATAGGGTGAGGAGTGCTGGTATACCACACAAGTATGCCTTGATCATATTTAAACACCATGTTCCCTACACATTGTACTGCGAGTGGGTGTTCAAAGTGAACTATGATGGGAATCGCCAAAAAAATGCCCTTCCTGCCAATTTAAGGAAAAAGATTGTGGAAGAAATGCAGCGCTATTACCCTGTTACAGATCCTGTAATGAGAGGCGTTAGAGACTGCATTAATGGCGTTTTGCGCCATGCAAGGCATCGGCCATGGCTGGAAAATGGGGAGGACTTTCAGTGAGACCATACTGTAATGTTGTGCTGTACTGTACAGTACATGTTTTACCCTATAGTACCTGCTGTACTTAAACAAAGGATACTGAATGTTGTTGTGTGTTGCACGGTTTTTGTACTGTATTTGTAAATAAAAGTTTTTAGTGGCGACTTCAGCAATAAAAGAACTGGTTACTTTATCTCACACACAGTACTACAGTACAAACTGCTTTTTGCTGCCAGACTGCAAACCCGCAAGACCAGCAACATTGTAACAAAAGAGCAATGAGCGCGCAATTGGCGTGGGAACTTCTGTTCTAAGGCCCCTATAAATAATATTCTTTATTTTATTTATAAACTCACATTTATAAACCCCGTCACCCACCCCCGCTAAACACAATAAAAAATAATCACACACAGCAGCCGCCAAAAAATAAATAAATAAATGACAATAAATACATTGGAAATACATTTTTATTGATAGTGTAGATGTGCAGGGGGTCTCTGGAGCTGAACCGCACAGGTTTTAGGTCTGGGGACCCCGTGCCCCCCGAGATACAGGCCCCTTTAGGGGGTGCCGGTAGCCCTCTGCTTGGTTTAAAGGTCCGATCACGTGATCGCGGCCTGTAAACCAAGCAGAGCAGAGGGATACCGGCACCCCCTAAAGGGGCCTGTATCTCGGGGGGCACGGGGTCCCCAGACCTGAAACCTGTGCGCTTCAGCTCCGGAGAACATCTACACTGTGAATAAAACACACACATCATTAAAGAATCATTCTTTAGCTTAGCGGCTATGCGCTATGGTAAAGAAGCAGCATTTCTGTCTTTTTAATAATATTGTAGAGTGAGCAGGGGGTTCCCTGAGACAGAAATCTAATCTCAGGGGACCCCCTGCTCCTGCACAATATTATTAAAAGTTCAGAAACGAGGCTTCATTAGCATAGCGTATAGCCGCTAAGGTAATGAAGGGGTTAACGCATAATAACCAATAAATACATTCAATACACTACCCACTACCCATGGCAACCTCCGCTGCTGTACAGTAAAACAGAGAAAAAAAATAACACTTTCAAAGTAATGTCCCCTAACCCCTTAATCACCATAGCGGTTATTAACCGCTACAGTCATGAAGGGGTTAACCCGCCCTCACCCACCACTTGGGACGCCTACTGTACATACCCTCCCACTCTAACCCCCCACCCCGTGAGGCCTAACCACCCTCAACCCTCACCCACTAACTACCCACAAGGGAGGCCTACCCACATACCGTTGGGGAAACACCCCACCCCCACCCCAGTACCCACAATAAAAACAGTACAATCACCCACAATAAACAGCATTCTATTTATTAAATACATTACCCACCCCCTGTGCCCCCCCCCCCCCCATAAATACAAGATTTATTCTTTTACATTCAGGGTCCATAACGCAGCCCCACGCTAGTCCCCGGTGGGCTGGCAGGGCACCTGGACAGACCTACAGTTTACCAGCAGCATTCCACAGGTTCTGGAGGCCTGCTGGTGGATCCTGCCAGCACCATGGCGCCCAGGTGGTCTCCTTGGGTCACCGTGAGCCTCAATTGGGTCCACACGGTAGGCCCAAGGATGTCTGGGAGCCCCGGGTCAAACCCACAGGTGTCTGCGGGGCCTCGGGTGGTTCCCATGGGGGTCTGGGGAACTCACGGGTGCTCACTACGGGTCCGCGGTGCCCCCACAGAAGTGGGACCACACATCATCATCCCCGCACCTACGGCTCGGAGGTGCCCCCACAGAAGTGGGACCACACATCGTCATGCCCGCAGACTACGGGTCCGCGGTGCCCCCACAGAAGTGGGACCACACATCATCATCCCCGCATGTGTCACCCGTGGAACCACCAGCCTGCTACCCTTTAGGATACCCGAGGATTCCCCGCGGGTGGTCTCCAGAGGTCCCACGCAAAACCACGGAAGTAACCCTGAATGTAAAAAAAATAAACCTGGCCAATACATTCAATACATACACCCTCCCCCCCAACACCTACAGTACAATAATGTGCAAAATAACTATTATCCAGATATGGATAATAGATTAATTGCCCATTATTAAAAACATTAACTAGCATATACAAATAAATAAAGTACTACTGACCTCATCAATACGAAGTGTCCGATGCCAGCGCCTTCCTTCTCTTGCCCACACAAAACATAGCCAAAACCAAGCCAATACATTGCAATTACATTCAGATATCAATTAACCCCTTAAACACCTTATCGGATAATAACCGCAAAGGTAATTAAGGGGTTAAGCCACACAGGCACGATACCCACCCTTCACCCATGAATTTGTACTGTGGCTTCATCATGCAACTATATATATATATACTGTATATATATACATACAGAGAGACAGAGAGAAAGAGAGAGAGAGAGATATATACAGTATATATATATACACACGTTATATACACACCCATGATAAACCAAATATACAGTACAAATAAATGTAGAAGGGTTATCAAAACCATACTGTTCTACAACCAAACACTTCTCCATACAGATACTACATTAAAATCAATTTCCTTTAAAAATCCTAACTGATCTCACAATCTACTGTACTGTATATGATCACAAACCAATGAAAAAAAAGTCACATTCCAAAATGCATAAAATCTATGCACCATACTGTATACATTCTGCAAATTAATCAAACGTAAACAAAAATCAGTTAGCAATCATTATTTACACCCCTAAACATTTCACACTCAATCAAGAACAATGAGACCATTAACAGATTCACGCCTAGAGCAGAACAATTAAGCCTTTGAAAAAATATAAGTACCGACAAAAATACAACCTTTACAGTACAGTACAACCAAGGCTATCTATCCCTGACCTTCCTCAAACACACAATACAATACCAAGGAATAATACATCTATCTAATTTTAAAATACTTTAAACTCACAAAATAATTAAAAACACATCTAATCCAGCTTTTAAAACATCATCATTTCTTACCCTGAATGTATACTGTACAGTATATCTCTCTAGACATATATATTGTACATACATACATACAGTGGCAAGAAATGATATACCACAAAAAAATAAAAATACACAGGTTAAAAAACCTTTTGAAAAAATTAACAAGTTAAATAAAATACATTTCTTTACTGTAGTTCACTTACCATTACTTGCCCCCACCGACTCCCGTTGCCCAGCTTACTCACGAACCAATCCACGATCAGGAACCCATAAAATAATAAACCATTGAAAATAATAAACATTAAACTAAAAATCCAAACCAATCCACGGGTCTTCTACTTGTAATACACCTTCATCTGTATTCTTCTTTCTTCTATCTCCTTCCGGGCGGGGCAGGGCGTGGTCTTCTTTCCATCATCGGCCACGCCCTTGTCTTTTTCCTTCTCCGGAGGTCCTTCCTCCGCGGCGTCTGGCTGCAAAATGAGACGACATAGGCTTTTAAAGGCCTATGACGTCACATTTTGCGTCATGGTTCCCACGGTCCTGATTGGACCGTGAAAACCATGTGTGTTGGCCGATAATAAAAAAATGATGACGTCACTTAAAGGGAATGAAAGCACAGCCAATCAGAATGGCTTTGCTTCAATTGCCTTTAAGATGACGTCATGAAAAGGCACATGGCCGTGCACACATGGTACTAGAGCCAATCAGAGCGTGGGAACTTTATGCCTACTCTGATTGGCTCTGGTATACCATGTGTCAGGGGCTTGGGGGAGAAAGGATGTGACGTCAATGAAAACCTGTCACGTGGTACGGTAGCCAATCAGAGCGTGGGAACTTTATCCTTATTGACGTCACATCCTTTCTCCCCCAAGCCCCTGACACATGGTATACCAGAGCCAATCAGAGCGTGGGAACTTTATCCCTACTCTGATTGGCTCTGGTATACCATGTGTCAGGGGCTTGGGGGAGAAAGGATGTGACGTCAATAAGGATAAAGTTCCCACGCTCTGATTGGCTACCGTACCACGTGACAGGTTTTCATTGACGTCACATCCTTTCTCCCCCAAGCCCCTGACACATGGTATACCAGAGCCAATCAGAGTAGGCATAAAGTTCCCACGCTCTGATTGGCTCTAGTACCATGTGTGCACGGCCATGTGCCTTTTCATGACGTCATCTTAAAGGCAATTGAAGCAAAGCCATTCTGATTGGCTGTGCTTTCATTCCCTTTAAGTGACGTCATCATTTTTTTATTATCGGCCAACACACATGGTTTTCACGGTCCAATCAGGACCGTGGGAACCATGACGCAAAATGTGACGTCATAGGCCTTTAAAAGCCTATGTCGTCTCATTTTGCAGCCAGACGCCGCGGAGGAAGGACCTCCGGAGAAGGAAAAAGACAAGGGCGTGGCCGATGATGGAAAGAAGACCACGCCCTGCCCCGCCCGGAAGGAGATAGAAGAAAGAAGAATACAGATGAAGGTGTATTACAAGTAGAAGACCCGTGGATTGGTTTGGATTTTTAGTTTAATGTTTATTATTTTCAATGGTTTATTATTTTATGGGTTCCTGATCGTGGATTGGTTCGTGAGTAAGCTGGGCAACGGGAGTCGGTGGGGGCAAGTAATGGTAAGTGAACTACAGTAAAGAAATGTATTTTATTTAACTTGTTAATTTTTTCAAAAGGTTTTTTAACCTGTGTATTTTTATTTTTTTGTGGTATATCATTTCTTGCCACTGTATGTATGTATGTACAATATATATGTCTAGAGAGATATACTGTACAGTATACATTCAGGGTAAGAAATGATGATGTTTTAAAAGCTGGATTAGATGTGTTTTTAATTATTTTGTGAGTTTAAAGTATTTTAAAATTAGATAGATGTATTATTCCTTGGTATTGTATTGTGTGTTTGAGGAAGGTCAGGGATAGATAGCCTTGGTTGTACTGTACTGTAAAGGTTGTATTTTTGTCGGTACTTATATTTTTTCAAAGGCTTAATTGTTCTGCTCTAGGCGTGAATCTGTTAATGGTCTCATTGTTCTTGATTGAGTGTGAAATGTTTAGGGGTGTAAATAATGATTGCTAACTGATTTTTGTTTACGTTTGATTAATTTGCAGAATGTATACAGTATGGTGCATAGATTTTATGCATTTTGGAATGTGACTTTTTTTTCATTGGTTTGTGATCATATACAGTACAGTAGATTGTGAGATCAGTTAGGATTTTTAAAGGAAATTGATTTTAATGTAGTATCTGTATGGAGAAGTGTTTGGTTGTAGAACAGTATGGTTTTGATAACCCTTCTACATTTATTTGTACTGTATATTTGGTTTATCATGGGTGTGTATATAACGTGTGTATATATATATACTGTATATATCTCTCTCTCTCTCTTTCTCTCTGTCTCTCTGTATGTATATATATACAGTATATATATATATAGTTGCATGATGAAGCCACAGTACAAATTCATGGGTGAAGGGTGGGTATCGTGCCTGTGTGGCTTAACCCCTTAATTACCTTTGCGGTTATTATCCGATAAGGTGTTTAAGGGGTTAATTGATATCTGAATGTAATTGCAATGTATTGGCTTGGTTTTGGCTATGTTTTGTGTGGGCAAGAGAAGGAAGGCGCTGGCATCGGACACTTCGTATTGATGAGGTCAGTAGTACTTTATTTATTTGTATATGCTAGTTAATGTTTTTAATAATGGGCAATTAATCTATTATCCATATCTGGATAATAGTTATTTTGCACATTATTGTACTGTAGGTGTTGGGGGGGAGGGTGTATGTATTGAATGTATTGGCCAGGTTTATTTTTTTTACATTCAGGGTTACTTCCGTGGTTTTGCGTGGGACCTCTGGAGACCACCCGCGGGGAATCCTCGGGTATCCTAAAGGGTAGCAGGCTGGTGGTTCCACGGGTGACACATGCGGGGATGATGATGTGTGGTCCCACTTCTGTGGGGGCACCGCGGACCCGTAGTCTGCGGGCATGACGATGTGTGGTCCCACTTCTGTGGGGGCACCTCCGAGCCGTAGGTGCGGGGATGATGATGTGTGGTCCCACTTCTGTGGGGGCACCGCGGACCCGTAGTGAGCACCCGTGAGTTCCCCAGACCCCCATGGGAACCACCCGAGGCCCCGCAGACACCTGTGGGTTTGACCCGGGGCTCCCAGACATCCTTGGGCCTACCGTGTGGACCCAATTGAGGCTCACGGTGACCCAAGGAGACCACCTGGGCGCCATGGTGCTGGCAGGATCCACCAGCAGGCCTCCAGAACCTGTGGAATGCTGCTGGTAAACTGTAGGTCTGTCCAGGTGCCCTGCCAGCCCACCGGGGACTAGCGTGGGGCTGCGTTATGGACCCTGAATGTAAAAGAATAAATCTTGTATTTATGGGGGGGGGGGGGCACAGGGGGTGGGTAATGTATTTAATAAATAGAATGCTGTTTATTGTGGGTGATTGTACTGTTTTTATTGTGGGTACTGGGGTGGGGGTGGGGTGTTTCCCCAACGGTATGTGGGTAGGCCTCCCTTGTGGGAACTGATTGGGTGGTTAGGCCTCACGGGTGGGGGGGGGGTTAGTGTGGGAGGGTATGTAGGCATCCCGAGTGGTGGGTGGGTGAGGGTGGGTTAACCCCTTCATGACTGTAGCGGTTAATAACCGCTATGGTGATTAAGGGGTTAGGGGACATTACTTTGTATGTTTTAATTTTTGTGTCTGTTTTGCAGAAGCGGAGGGGCCATGGCCAGGATGGGGGGGGGGGTTAACGGTATGTGGGTAGGGGGTGAGGGTGGTTAGCAATGCAGGGAGGGAGATTTACTGGTAACAGAAACATCTCTCTCCCTTCAATGTACTGTAATCTGTTTAAAGCCCCCTCCCCCCTAATGTGTGTTTCTGTAAAATCTCTCTCCCTTCAATGTACTGTAATCTGTTTAACAGAAACATTAGGGGGGAAGGGGCTTTAGGCCTTTATATCTCTCTCCCTTCAGTGTAATCTATTTAACAGAAACATTAGGGGGGGAAGGGGCTTTAGGCCTTTATATCTCTCTCCCTTCAGTGTAATCTGCTTAACACAAACATTAGGGGGGAAGGGGTTTTTAAACAATGCTGTGTATAATGTACTGTATAAGGTTTTTTACAATTAGATAGATGTAATCCTTGGTATTGTAAGGGTTAGTTTGGTTTTAAATTGTCTTTTCTGGTTGTTACTTACAGTATATATTGATTTTGGTTTACTTGCTTGGTTAAAATACTTTTTGGTATTGTAGTGTGCATTATCCTTAGCGTTGTATACTGTAGGTGCCTTTAAACCCAGTAACCTACTGTATTGTGATTCACTTTGATTCTCCCTAGTGTTTTTTGAGTCACTATCCTTTTCATGTTTAGGGTTGACAGTGTGTGTCGTTCCCTAGTGCTGTTCATTAGTGTTTAAGGGTCCATGCCTCTTTTTTAAGTGTTTTTAAATCATGTACTGTTTATTCATCCCTTTTTGCACTGTGTCAAATAAATAAACAAATATATCAATTGCATACCTGAGTGCTCCCATACGGGTTACTTTTTTCTCTTTTCACTCACATACAGTATGTATATATATATATATATATATATATATATATATATATATATATATATATATATACAGTATATATACACAGTGTATATATGTATACTGTATATATATATATATATATATATATATATATATATATATATATATATATATACAGTGTATATACTGTACAGTATATACAGTATTTATTTCTCTTCATGTCTTTATTTATTTATTTATTTATTTAGATTTATTTATTAATTGTGGGGCTGCTGTGCGTGAATTTTTTTTATTGGGGGTGAGGGGGGTGTTTGGCCCTTGGTGTGAGTTTACGACTTGCAGCAGCAGCAGCACAATTAATAAATAAATATAAATAAATAAATAAATAAATGACAATAAATACATTTGAAATACATTTTTATTGATAGTGTACATGTGCAGGGGGTCTCCGGAGCTGAAGCGCACAGGTTTCAGGTCTGGGGACCCCGTGCCCCCCGAGATACAGGCCCCTTTAGGGGGTGCCGGTATCCCTCTGCTCTGCTTGGTTAAACGCAGAGCACTCAGCACTCAGAAACACAGGCCAGCCAGATTTAAACACACACACAATAGGGGGAGGTTTTTTTTACATAGCTTGCAGGGAAGCTTAACGCACACACACAATAGGGGGATAGGGGGATAGGGGGAGGTTTTTTTTACATAGATTAGAGAGAAGGCAGGGCGTTTTAAAAGCGAGAATAGGGGGAGGGGGTTTTACATAGATTTTATTTATTTATTTAGATTTATTTATTAATTGTGGGGCTGCTGTGCGTGAATTTTTTTTATTGGGGTTGAGGGGGGTGTTTGGCCCTTGGTGTGAGTTTACGACTTGCAGCAGCAGCAGCACAATTAATAAATAAATATAAATAAATAAATAAATAAATGACAATAAATACATTTGAAATACATTTTTATTGATAGTGTACATGTGCAGGGGGTCTCCGGAGCTGAACCGCGGTGGTTTTAGGTCTGGGGACCCCGTGCCCCCCGAGATACAGGCCCCTTTAGGGGGTGCCGGTATCCCTCTGCTCTGCTTGGTTTACAGGCCGCGATCACGTGATCGGGACCTTTAAACCAAGCAGAGGGCTACCGGCACCCCCTAAAGGGGCCTGTATCTCGGGGGGCACGGGGTCCCCAGACCTAAAACCACCGCGGTTCAGCTCCGGAGACCCCCTGCACATCTACACTATCAATAAAAATGTATTTCCAATGTATTTATTGTCATTTATTTATTTATTTTTTGGCGGCTGCTGTGTGTGTGTATTTTTTTATTGTGGGTAGCGGGAGGGTGGGTGAATGGGGTATTCGCCCCAACGATGGTTGGGGAGGGCTTGCGGGGGGGGGGGGGGTGGGGTAGCGGGAGGGCTTAACCCCTTCATGACCGTAGCGGTATTAACTGCTACGATCGTGAAGGGGTTAAGTGCACCCGCAACCCCCCCCCCCTCCCGCAAGTCCTAAACTCACACCAAGGGCCAAATACCCCCCTCACCCATCCCCACTACACACAATAAAGCGGGCACGGTGGGTTAACCCCTTCATTGCCTTAGCGGCTATCCGCTATGGTAATGACGCAGCATTTTCCGTATTTTTAATAATATTGATCAGGAGCAGGGGGGGGGGGGGGTTCCCTGAGCATTAATCATTAATTTCTGGCTCAGGGAACCCCCTGCTCACTTTACAATATTATTAAAATAATGCTTCTTTACCATAGCGCATAGACGCTAAGGTAAAGAACGAGTGTTTATTTATACTGTATATTGTATGTGTTTTATTGATAGTGTACATGTGCAGGGGGTCTCCGGAGCTGAACCGCGGTGGTTTTAGGTCTGGGGACCCCGTGCCCCCCGAGATACAGGCCCCTTTAGGGGGTGCCGGTATCCCTCTGCTCTGCTTGGTTAAACGCAGAGCACTCAGCACTCAGAAACACAGGCCAGCCAGATTTAAACACACACACAATAGGGGGAGGTTTTTTTTACATAGCTTGCAGGGAAGCTTAACGCACACACACAATAGGGGGATAGGGGGATAGGGGGAGGTTTTTTTTACATAGATTAGAGAGAAGGCAGGGCGTTTTAAAAGCGAGAATAGGGGGAGGGGGTTTTACATAGATTTTATTTATTTATTTATTTAGATTTATTTATTAATTGTGGGGCTGCTGTGCGTGAATTTTTTTTATTGGGGTTGAGGGGGGTGTTTGGCCCTTGGTGTGAGTTTACGACTTGCAGCAGCAGCAGCACAATTAATAAATAAATATAAATAAATAAATAAATAAATGACAATAAATACATTTGAAATACATTTTTATTGATAGTGTACATGTGCAGGGGGTCTCCGGAGCTGAACCGCGGTGGTTTTAGGTCTGGGGACCCCGTGCCCCCCGAGATACAGGCCCCTTTAGGGGGTGCCGGTATCCCTCTGCTCTGCTTGGTTTACAGGCCGCGATCACGTGATCGGGACCTTTAAACCAAGCAGAGGGCTACCGGCACCCCCTAAAGGGGCCTGTATCTCGGGGGGCACGGGGTCCCCAGACCTAAAACCACCGCGGTTCAGCTCCGGAGACCCCCTGCACATCTACACTATCAATAAAAATGTATTTCCAATGTATTTATTGTCATTTATTTATTTATTTTTTGGCGGCTGCTGTGTGTGTGTATTTTTTTATTGTGGGTAGCGGGAGGGTGGGTGAATGGGGTATTCGCCCCAACGATGGTTGGGGAGGGCTTGCGGGGGGGGGGGGTGGGGTAGCGGGAGGGCTTAACCCCTTCATGACCGTAGCGGTATTAACTGCTACGATCGTGAAGGGGTTAAGTGCACCCGCAACCCCCCCCCCCTCCCGCAAGTCCTAAACTCACACCAAGGGCCAAATACCCCCCTCACCCATCCCCACTACACACAATAAAGCGGGCACGGTGGGTTAACCCCTTCATTGCCTTAGCGGCTATCCGCTATGGTAATGACGCAGCATTTTCCGTATTTTTAATAATATTGATCAGGAGCAGGGGGGTTCCCTGAGCATTAATTTCTGGCTCAGGGAACCCCCTGCTCACTGTACAATATTATTAAATCTCTCTCTGCTGCAAACACATCTCGCCCCCAGTATGTGCAGTAATTTACTGAACATGTACTGTAGAATAAATGCATACAGTAGTTTTATTTATTCGGGTTTATTACACAGTATACTGTATGGCCGGAAAACATCAGCATACAGTACAATATAATCCATCGAAATCCCCCCATTAGCCGTTTTCTTTTCTGAGGAAAAACAAAATGAAAAGTTTTAATGTACAGTAATGGTCAGCCCCCTAAAGAAGTTCCCAGCCAGCCCCACCAAAATAATACGGCAAAAATACAGTACTCACCATACTGTACAGTACAGTATTACTAAATTTCCCATTCAGCTTGCGCTGGCGCCGGCCCACTTCCAGTCCAGCTTTCATCATTTTGCAGAGGGACTAGCCCACCTGTAGTCAGCGGGAAATCGCTTAGGTACATGCAAGCTTCATCAAAACTGGCTGCGAAATCCATCTCAGATTTGTCACCGACGGCAGGACCATGATGATAAGCTGGTGCTGCTGCTGGTTCTGGTTCTGGTTCTGGCGCATTGCTTGGCAGGGACTGTCGCTTCTTATTTCGTTTTAACACGACCCTTCGCCTTTTGCCGCCTCCATTATCATAGATACGGGAAAAACCCTGTGACACACACCAATACCCTCCAACAAATTGGGGCTCAATACGGTGAAAACAGGGGTCACTACATAACCTTTTCCTTATTGCATGCTTCCACAAATGAGGAGTTGGCGAAAATCTGTAAAAGTCATAATTTTCGATAAAATACTGATAAATTTGAACAACTGTTGCCATCTTATCCTCTGTTGCATTTATAGCGGCCCATATCAAATAAGCATAACTTCTGTCAGGTTTTTGGAACACGGGCTCCACTTGTTCACTCATGTCTCTGTAGAATAGTGTAAGTGAAAATGATCTTTGTCTTTATTTAATACATTACTGTATGTAAAGCCTAAATTGATACATTTTTTGCAACTATTCCTTCAGTCTCAAGGACAAGTTACACAATAGCATACTGTACTGGGATAAAGTAACTTTTTTTGGAAACGAAACAACTTGCAAAGGCCACACATTACTTAAGTCATGAGTTTATGCCATCTGGTGGACAATCGAAACATCGCAGCCTAGTAAATCATTCTCATTATCATTTAACAAGATCAGGCCCCCGTCAGCCAGGCATGAACCGTGGCTGGGAAGGCAAGCGCAACGAAGCATGCAAGAGGTGAGCAGTGGCGGATTCCAGGTTTCTGCCAGGTACAAACCAGGCATTTGCTCGAATAAAGTGTGTCGGTGCAGTAGTTACTTTGGGTGGAAGATGAAATCAACATAACTAAATTGTGGAAGGAATAGGAGTCTGAAGTGGAAATAATGTAGTGTACATTTTAAATTGTAATAATAATAAATAACCTATTCAGGATCATGCGACTGTTGCATAAATCCTCCACTCTAGAGATGTCTGTTTTTGGTGACTATAGTATTTAAAATCCTCAATTGCTGTTTTTAAAAATTTGAATATACAGTAGTCATTTGTTATCTCTACAATAATCTTCTTCTTTTTTTCTTTTTTTTTAATAGCTTTAAAATAGTATGCATCCTTCCTTACGAGGGATGTGTGAATGTCTTCAAAATTGCTTCACGGAATAGTTTTGCAAGTTTAAAAAAAAACAATTGCACATTGCTAAGTTTCAACCACACTTTAAATAAGTTATGGTGGATAAACAAAAGTGACAAAAAACCTCCACTATATAGCATAAAGCAAATGAAAAATTACTTGTGAACATATTCACATGTCTCAGACAGGTTTGCAACCCTGCTTTTCACCGTTATCTCCTAGCATATATTGCTTCCACTGCAGCAAGGGATTCTGGGAAATTACATGCAAATGAGCACACATTGTCACCTTTTTGCTTCAAATCCATTTTGAGGTGGACCCCTGTGAGCTTTATTCCTGCCGCATTACACAGTGTTCAGCACAGCCTGGGTTAAGTGCATAGCCAGTAAACCTACCCACAGACAGCTATTTCGACCTTTTGGGTCTCATCAGTGTGATGCTGGTTATTCTGACTTTTCAAATTCCAGCTTCAATTTGCAAAGCCATTATAACCAGCCTCACACTGAGACCTAAAATGTCAAAACAGCTGATCTGTGTGTAGGTTTACTGGCAATGCAATTCTTTAACCCAGGCTGTGCTGAATACCCGTGTAATGCTGCAGGCATAAACCTATAGGGGTCTATGTCAAAATGGATTTGCAGCAAAAGCTGAAACTGTGCTCATTTGTATGTCATTTCCCAGACACCCTTACTGCAATACCGTATGAGCAATGGCTTGTTTGTGCCCCCTAGAAAATGGTAGAAAATAGCTAAAATATGAAATTATGTACCATACATTTTATAAATATGCATATAAAACATAGCTATATGCTAGATGCCTTCATTAAGCTAACTCCCCCCTCATTCTCCCTCACTTATCTGCCTTCTCCCCCCACCTCCCACACTCTTTTTTTTTTCCCCTCTCACTTTGATATCTCCCCCCCTCGCACTCGTCATATCTCCCCCCTCGCACTCGTCATATCTCCCCCCCTCGCACTCGTCATATCTCCTCCCCTCGCACTCGTCATATCTCCCCCCCTCGCACTCGTCATATCTCCCCCCCTCGCACTCGTCATATCTCCCCCTTCGCACTCGTCATATCTCCCCCCCTCGCACTCGTCATATCTCCCCCCATTCACTCATCATATCTCCCCCCCTCGCACTCGTCATATCTCCCCCCTCGCACTCGTCATATCTCCTCCCCTCGCACTCGTCATATCTCCTCCCCTCGCACTCGTCATATCTCCCCCCCTCGCACTCGTCATATCTCCCCCCCTCGCACTCGTCATATCTCCCCCTTCGCACTCGTCATATCTCCCCCCCTCGCACTCGTCATATCTCCCCCCCTCGCACTCGTCATATCTCCCCCTTCGCACTCGTCATATCTCCCCCCCTCGCACTCGTCATATCTCCCCCCTCGCACTCGTCATATCTCCCCCCTCGCACTCGTCATATCTCCCCCCTCGCACTCGTCATATCTCCCCCCCTCGCACTCGTCATATCTCCCCCCCTCGCACTCGTCATATCTCCCCCCATTCACTCATCATATCTCCCCCCCTCGCACTCGTCATATCTCCCCTCCTCGCACTCGTCATATCTCCCCCCAAGCACTCGTTATATCTCTTCCCCTCGCACTCGTCATATCTCCCCCCCTCGCACTCGTCATATCTCCCCCCCTCGCACTCGTCATATCTCCCCCTTCGCACTCGTCATATCTCCCCCCCTCGCACTCGTCATATCTCCCCCCTCGCACTCGTCATATCTCCCCCCTCGCACTCGTCATATCTCCCCCCTCGCACTCGTCATATCTCCCCCCCTCGCACTCGTCATATCTCCCCCCCTCGCACTCGTCATATCTCCCCCCTCGCACTCGTCATATCTCCCCCCCTCGCACTCGTCATATCTCCTCCCCTCGCACTCGTCATATCTCCCCCCTCGCACTCTTCATATCTCCCCCCCTCGCACTCGTCATATCTCCCCCCCTCGCACTCGTCATATCTCCCCCTTCGCACTCGTCATATCTCCCCCCCTCGCACTCGTCATATCTCCCCCCATTCACTCATCATATCTCCCCCCCTCGCACTCGTCATATCTCCTCCCCTCGCACTCATCATATCTCCCCCCTCGCACTTGTCATATCTCCCCCCCTCGCACTCGTCATATCTCCCCCTTCGCACTCGTCATATCTCCCCCCCTCGCACTCGTCATATCTCCCCCCCTCGCACTCGTCATATCTCCCCCCTCGCACTCGTCATATCTCCCCCCCTCGCACTCGTCATATCTCCCCCCCTCGCACTCGTCATATCTCCCCCCATTCACTCATCATATCTCCCCTCCTCACACTCGTCATATCTCCCCCCATGCACTCGTCATATCTCCTCCCCTCGCACTCGTCATATCTCCCCCCCTCGCACTCGTCATATCTCCCCCCCTCGCACTCGTCATATCTCCCCCTTCGCACTCGTCATATCTCCCCCCCTCGCACTCGTCATATCTCCCCCCTCGCACTCGTCATATCTCCCCCCTCGCACTCTTCAGATCTTCCCCCTCACACTCTTCATATCTCCCCCCCTCACACTCTTCATATCTCCCCCCCTCACACTCTTCATATCTCCCCCCCTCGCACTCTTCATATCTCCCCCCCTCGCACTCTTCATATCTCCCCCCCCTCGCACTTGTCATATCTCCCCCCTCGCACTCATCATATCTCCCCCCCTCGCACTCGTCATATCTCCCCCCTCGCACTCTTCATATCTTCCCCCCTCGCACTCGTCATATCTCCCCCCTCGCACTCGTCATATCTCCCCCCCTCGCACTCGTCATATCTCCCCCCTCGCACTCATCATATCTCCCCCCCTCGCACTCGTCATATCTCCCCCTCGCACTCTTCATATCTCCTCCCCTCGCACTCTTCATATCTCCCCCCCTCGCACTCTTCATATCTCCTCCCCTCGCACTCTTCATATCTCCCCCCCTTGCACTCTTCATATCTCCCCCCCCTCGCACTCTTCATATCTCCCCCCCTCGCACTCTTCATATCTTCCCCCCTCGCACTCTTCATATCTCCCCCCCTCGCACTCTTCATATCTCCCCCCCTCGCACTCTTCATATCTCCTCCCCTCGCACTCTTCATATCTTCCCCCCTCGCACTCTTCATATCTCCCCCCCTCGCACTCTTCATATCTCCTCCCCTCGCACTCGTCATATCTCCCCCCCTCGCACTCGTCATATCTCCCCCCCTCGCACTCGTCATATCTCCCCCTCGCACTCTTCATATCTCCTCCCCTCGCACTCTTCATATCTCCCCCCCTCGCACTCTTCATATCTCCTCCCCTCGCACTCTTCATATCTCCCCCCCTTGCACTCTTTATATCTCCCCCCCCCCTCGCACTCTTCATATCTCCCCCCCCTCGCACTCTTCATATCTCCCCCCCTCGCACTCTTCATATCTCCCCCCCTCGCACTCTTCATATCTCCCCCCCTCGCACTCTTCATATCTCCTCCCCTCGCACTCTTCATATCTTCCCCCCTCGCACTCTTCATATCTCCCCCCCTCGCACTCTTCATATCTCCTCCCCTCGCACTCGTCATATCTCCCCCCCTCGCACTCGTCATATCTCCCCCCCTCGCACTCGTCATATCTCCCCCCTCGCACTCGTCATATCTCCCCCCCTCGCACTCGTCATATCTCCTCCCCTCGCACTCGTCATATCTCCCCCCTCGCACTCTTCATATCTCCCCCCCTCGCACTCGTCATATCTCCCCCCTTCGCACTCGTCATATCTCCCCCTTCGCACTCGTCATATCCCCCCCCCTCGCACTCGTCATATCTCCCCCCATTCACTCGTCATATCTCCCCCCCTCGCACTCGTCATATCTCCTCCCCTCGCACTCGTCATATCTCCCCCCTCGCACTTGTCATATCTCCCCCCTCGCACTTGTCATATCTCCCCCCCTCGCACTCGTCATATCTCCCCCTTCGCACTCGTCATATCTCCCCCCCTCGCACTCGTCATATCTCCCCCCCTCGCACTCGTCATATCTCCCCCCTCGCACTCGTCATATCTCCCCCCCTCGCACTCGTCATATCTCCCCCCCTCGCACTCGTCATATCTCCCCCCATTCACTCATCATATCTCCCCCCCTCGCACTCGTCATATCTCCCCTCCTCGCACTCGTCATATCTCCCCCCATGCACTCGTCATATCTCCTCCCCTCGCACTCGTCATATCTCCCCCCCTCGCACTCGTCATATCTCCCCCCCTCGCACTCGTCATATCTCCCCCTTCGCACTCGTCATATCTCCCCCCCTCGCACTCGTCATATCTCCCCCCTCGCACTCGTCATATCTCCCCCCTCGCACTCTTCAGATCTTCCCCCTCACACTCTTCATATCTCCCCCCCTCACACTCTTCATATCTCCCCCCCTCACACTCTTCATATCTCCCCCCCTCGCACTCTTCATATCTCCCCCCCTCGCACTCTTCATATCTCCCCCCCCTCGCACTTGTCATATCTCCCCCCTCGCACTCATCATATCTCCCCCCCTCGCACTCGTCATATCTCCCCCCTCGCACTCTTCATATCTTCCCCCCTCGCACTCGTCATATCTCCCCCCTCGCACTCGTCATATCTCCCCCCCTCGCACTCGTCATATCTCCCCCCTCGCACTCATCATATCTCCCCCCCTCGCACTCGTCATATCTCCCCCTCGCACTCTTCATATCTCCTCCCCTCGCACTCTTCATATCTCCCCCCCTCGCACTCTTCATATCTCCTCCCCTCGCACTCTTCATATCTCCCCCCTTGCACTCTTCATATCTCCCCCCCCCTCGCACTCTTCATATCTCCCCCCCTCGCACTCTTCATATCTCCCCCCCTCGCACTCTTCATATCTCCCCCCCTCGCACTCTTCATATCTCCCCCCCTCGCACTCTTCATATCTCCTCCCCTCGCACTCTTCATATCTTCCCCCCTCGCACTCTTCATATCTCCCCCCCTCGCACTCTTCATATCTCCTCCCCTCGCACTCGTCATATCTCCCCCCCTCGCACTCGCCATATCTCCCCCCTCGCACTCGTCATATCTCCCCCCTCGCACTCGTCATATCTCCCCCCTCGCACTCTTCATATCTCCCCCCCTCGCACTCGTCATATCTCCCCCCCTCGCACTCGTCATATCTCCCACCTCGCACTTGTCATATCTCGTCCCCTCGCACTCGTCATATCTCCCCCCTCGCACTCTTCATATCTCCCCCCCTCGCACTTGTCATATCTCCCCCCTCGCACTCGTCATATCTCCCCCCTCGCACTCTTCATATCTCCCCCCCTCGCACTCGTCATATCTCCCCCCTCGCACTCGTCATATCTCCCCCCTCGCACTCTTCATATCTCCCCCCTCGCACTCTTCATATCTCCCCCCCTCGCACTCGTCATATCTTCCCCCCTCGCACTCATCATATCTCCCCCATTCACTCGTCATATCTCCCCCCTCGCACTCTTCATATCTCCCCCCCTCGCACTCGTCATATCTCCCCCCCTCGCACTCGTCATATCTCCCCCTCGCACTTGTCATATCTCCTCCCCTCGCACTCGTCATATCTCCCCCCTCGCACTCGTCATATCTCCCCCCCTCGCACTTGTCATATCTCCCCCCTCGCACTCGTCATATCTCCCCCCTCGCACTCTTCATATCTTCCCCCCTCGCACTTGTCATATCTCCCCCCTCGCACTTGTCATGTCTCCCCCCTCGCACTCGTCATATCTCCCCCCTCGCACTCTTCATATCTCCCCCCCTCGCACTTGTCATATCTCCCCCCTCGCACTCTTCATATCTTCCCCACTCGCACTCGTCATATCTCCCCCCTCGCACTCTTCATATCTTCCCCCCTCGCACTCTTCATATCTTCCCCCCTCGCATTTGTCATATCTCCCCCCCTCGCACTCTTCATATCTCCCCCCCTCGCACTCTTCATATCTCCCCCCCTCGCACTTGTCATATCTCCCCCCCTCGCACTCTTCATATCTTCCCCCTCGCACTTGTCATATCTCCCCCCTCGCACTCGTCATATCTCCCCCCTCGCACTCTTCATATCTCCCCCCTCGCACTTGTCATATCTCCCCCCCTCGCACTTTTCATATCTTCTCCCCTCGCACTCTTCATATCTCCCCCCTCGCACTTGTCATATCTCCCCCCCTCGCACTCGTCATATCTCCCCCTCGCACTCTTCATATCTCCCCCCTCGCACTTGTCATATCTCCCCCCCTCACACTCGTCATATCTCCCCCCTCGCACTCTTCATATCTCCCCCCCTCGCACTTGTCATATCTCCCCCCTCGCACTCGTCATATCTCCCCCCCCTCGCACTCTTCATATCTTCTCCCCTCGCACTCGTCATATCTCCCCCCTCGCACTCTTCATATCTTCCCCCCTCGCACTCTTCATATCTCCCCCCCTCGCACTCTTCATATCTCCCCCCCTCGCACTCTTCATATCTCCCCCCTCGCACTCTTCATATCTTCCCCCCTCGCACTCTTCATATCTCCCCCCCTCGCACTCTTCATATCTCCCCCCCTCGCACTCTTCATATCTCCCCCCCTCGCACTTGTCATATCTTCCCCCCCCCGTCACATTCTTTATATCACTACCGCCCCCCCCCGCACCTCTGCACTCACACGTAAGAGTGTGTCGAGGGGAGTATGCGCTAAACCAACTGATGGGTTTATATTTAAACTACAATAAATAAGTCGGCTTTAAATATAGTAGAAAAAGCATTTGTCCAAGTATCCGAGTCACATTCCTAATAATTTAATAAATCAATATAAATACACATCTATGTATCTTAAAATTCAGCCCCCACACAAGAACATCACACACGTCACACATCTGCTCCGTCTCTCTGTTCTGAAATATATGTTTTTTATGTTAAGAAAAACTGAGGCCCAGATCCACACAGCTCTGTTAAGTCAGTGCTCATAATAGCATGTTATCAAAATCAGTATTAGACGTTAACCTGAGGTTCATGCGAATCCACAAAGCAAAATGTATGCAAAAACTATGGCCTTCAAATCCTTAGCATAGGCTTAAAGCCATGTTAAATTAGCACTGCCTTGGTATCTTGAAATAACATGGCGTTAAGCCTGTTTTACCCAAAGGCGGCACTAATCCCCGTCCAGAGCACCCTGAATAGGTGTTTAATGAAATGTTTCAAAAGAGCAGATCGGAGAGGAAAATAACCCTGTAAGTAAGAATATGATGGGTATGATTTAACCAACTGTGGTCTTATACTCATCCAGGCGCTGTAATAGACTTATTCCAGGATCTGGAAGTGAGTAACGCCAAGTTTAGCTACTGTATGACCTGACACATAATTAAATCCCTGCGTTAACTATAACAGAGCTCTGTGGATATATACATTTTTGAAGTTACCGTCTTGTTAAATCAATAACAAAGCTTTGTGGATCTGAGCCTGAGTTGGACAATGCTATCTATGTAATTTTGAATGATTCTTGGTTTCGGGCTATTGCCTGACTTCCTGCGTTCAGTCTATTTTAACAGTATATACTTCATGCAATTTACCTTCCTTATCTTGAATGACCACAGTACAACATAAAGCATTTGTCATTTTTACATCTTAACAAGGTACGTTTGTCAACATGATTTTTTCTTTTTAAATGACCCCCTGTTTTTTTTTTTTGCTGTGTGCTCTGTGCATATGTAATATTCTTCTGCATTTCCCAGTTGCATTATGTGCATTGCATGTAAATGGAGCCGTCCCATTGGCCCTGGCATGAGAATACTAAGCCCTAAAGTAGCTTTGTGCTGACAGGTAAAGGACATCTGGCATGAAAAGGATATGGAGATAACCATGACCTACTGAACAGATTATATGCGCATAAAAACCATTATTGTGCATGTTATACTCTCATTTTCTACTCTCAACAAGCCTCTTTGTTAATGTTAAAGGGCGAGTAGAAATAGGATAAATTATTTAACAATCATCCTTTTGCACTTTGCATCAAGCTTTGAGCATACATTTTTCAGGGTTATGAAATGAACATTTGTACAGTAGTAGTGTGGGGGAGGGGTGGGTTGTATTTGTAGGTCCCAACTAAAGGGGAACCAGGTTCAAATTCGGTGTCGGGGTATATATACATAGGGCAGAGACTTGTGTCTGCAAAACGTATCTGTACCGCACTGTTTAACCTGGCAGCACTTCAGAAGAAAAAGCAATGACACTATAGAAATATGTATGCTACACCTGAAAGTAAGATAGAATCTCCTGCCTTTAGAATGTGTCATCTATTCTGTTTCCAACAAACATTTACACAGCAGAGATAAGAGTTAAGTAATAAACTGTATCCTCTTTGCAATTTAATCTACATTTTGATCTGTTGATAAAATCAGATTATTAAAGAGGCATTTTGACTTTGTTCACACAACACATATGGGTTGGGGGGGGGGGGGGGGAATGTTTCCTTTCGGCACTGACCCTGAAATGTGGTACCTTTTCGTTAGCTGTTTGTTTTTCTCCATTCTAATGCTATGTAAACCTGACCCAATGATGACATCAGCTGAATAATTTATTGGTCAGAGGAGTGAGGGACTGGAAAGGGGAACACTTTCCTTGTCTGATGTCACAAAAATGAATAATCGCCCAAATTGAAAGCAGCTTTGATGCTCCAGGGACCCCCTGCTTCCAGAGATACTGACATCCAATGGCGTGCCGGTATATTCTGCAGTTTAAAGCTCCCACATCATCAGGGCTAATAGGAAGCCACACTCGGTGATGACACAACTTCCTATTGGCCCGCAGGGCCCAAGAGCTTTGAAAAGCGTCCATAATGTGAACCCTGGAGTGGCTACCGGCACCTACTATGGAGGTATCTCTAGAAGCAGGGGGTTCCTGGAGCTGAAATGCTCCTGAGACGCCCCCTGCTTCTATCATGTAATAATTTACATAGTTACATAGTAGATGAGGTTGAAAAAAGACGTACGTCCATCAAGTTCAACCTATGCTAAATTTAGACAACAGATACTTTATCCTATATCTATACTTACTTATTGATCCAGAGGAAGGCAAACAAAAAACCCCATTAAGGGGAAAAAGTATTCCTTCCTGATGCCAAGAATTGGCAATCGGATTAATCCCTGGATCAACATCCTTCCCATGTATACTTATTTGGTATATCCCTGTATACCTTTCCCATCTAAAAAAATGTCCAACCTTTTTTTTGAACAAATCTATTGTATCTGCCATCACAGTCTCCATGGGTAATGAATTCCACATTTTAACTGCCCTTACTGTAAAGAACCCTTTCCTTTGTTGCTTGTGAAATTTCCTTTCCTCCAACCTTAAGTGATGGCCCGAGTCCTTAGTACTGCCCGTGGGATGAATAGTTCTTTTGAAAGCTCCTTGTATTGTCCCCGAATATATTTGTATATAGTTATCATATCCCCTCTTAGACGCCTCTTTTCTAATGTAAATAAATCTAATTTAGCTAGCCTCTCCTCATGTTAAATTGTCCATCCCCTTTATTAATTTGGTGGCTCTTCTCTGCACTCTCTCTAGTTCCATAATGTCTTTTCTTAGGATTGGTACCCAAAATTGTACTCCATATTCAAGGTGTGGTCTTACTAGGGCTTTGTAAAGGGGCTTAATTGTGTTTACTTCCTTTCCATCCATTACCCGTTTGATGCAAGATAAGATCTTGTTTGTCTTTGCAGCTACTGCATGACATTGGGCACTATTGCTAAGCCTGCAGTCTACAAGCACTCCTAAATCCTTCTCCATCAAGGATTCCCCCAATATATCTCCATTTAATTTGTAAGTCGCCTTTTTATTCTTGCATCCCAAATGCATAACCTTACATTTATCTGTAATATGTACAAGAAAGGACTGCGCTGTTGTCTTAGATGCCAGAAAACAAAGTGTTATTTTAAAAATATAAAAATAGTAAATTAAATTTTACAATGGGTAAAATAGTGTACCAATAAAAATAATAATAATCATTCAATACCAATAAAGCACAATACTAAATATCTAACAAGCAAAGAAAAATAAAATAAAAAATGCATAAAAAATACGTGGTGCTGTGAACCTTCCTTAGTCTGCTCAATGCAGATAGTCCTATGGAGTCCAAATAATTGTACCAATAATTGGGGAGTAAAAAGGCACTGATAGGAACAACAGGCAGCTTCTTTAAAAGGGCACAACGACCTCCCTCTCCACCTGCATAGAAAAAATAGAAGAAAAGAAGCGCCAAATCCAAGTGCATTACTGTGCAAACTTGATAAATTTAATGCCCAAAAATCTCAATAAAATAAACTCACAAACATAGAACAATTAAAAGCATTTTATGAGATATACTCATGCTCCAAGGACCAGGAAAACGCTGCTTGACTGCTGTCTTGGCTCCGTCACACCTCTGGATCTGAATGCTGCCTTTGCTGTTCACCGATAGCAGGAACTGACGTTTTTGCCACTCCGCAGTGATCTCTCCCCGGGTATACACCGACAGATGCTTTTTTGTTCCCACCGGGGACGATGGGTATCGCGGACCAGCGGATGACGTCACAAAGATGGCGGAGGATACCGGACCGATTGAATTCAAAGCAGTTCTGGAGCAAGCGTTTGTGAAGGTCCACTGCACACCTTCCCTACGCGTTTCATCAGATGGACTGACTTCTTCAGTCTTCCAAAAACGTCAGTTCCTGCTATCGGTGAACAGCAAAGGCAGCATTCAGATCCAGAGGTGTGACGGAGCCAAGACAGCAGTCAAGCAGCGTTTTCCTGGTCCTTGGAGCATGAGTATATCTCATAAAATGCTTTTAATTGTTCTATGTTTGTGAGTTTATTTTATTGAGATTTTTGGGCATTAAATTTATCAAGTTTGCACAGTAATGCACTAGGATTTGGCGCTTCTTTTCTTCTATTTTTACATTTATCTGTAGTAAACCTCATTTGCCATTTACCTGCCCACGTTTCCAGTCTCTCCAAGTCCTTCTGAAGAGAAATTACATCCTGCTCTGATTCTATTACCTTTCACAATTTGTATCATCAGCAAAGATGGAGACTTTGCTCTTGATCCCAACCTCAAGGTCATTAATGAACAAGTTAAAAAGCAGGGGTCCAAATACCGATCCCTGAGGTACTCCACTCACGACTTTAGCCCAACCTGAAAAAGTTCCATTTATGACAACCCTCTGTTGTCTATCCTTCAACCAGTTTTCAATCCAGGTGCATATATTATTACTGAGTCCAATTTTCTTTCTTTTGTACACCAACCTCTTGTGTGAAACCGTATCAAAAGCCTTTGCAAAATCTAAGTAGACCACATCAACTGCATTACCCTGGTCTAAGTTCCTACTTACCTCCTCAAAGAAACAAATAAGGTTAGTTTGGCAAGATCTATCCTTCATAAATCCATGCTGACTATTACTAATAAAAAAAAATTCCATTAGGTATTCCTGAATATTATCCCGTATTAAACCTTCATGTAGTTTCCCTACTATTGAAATTTTGTTTTTGTTATTTTTGTTTAAACGGCATTGCTTGTCGCTTTAATTTTTTTTTTTTTTTTTTTAAATAAACTGAGCAACACTGATTGCTGCTACAACCTTTTAAAAAATTCAGTGGGTTGTCAAGAGGTCTTGCATCTTTAACCCAGGGTTCTGTACAACTACATTTGTAAAAGCACTCTTTAATTTACGTGCAGAGTGGATTTTCTTGTGAGATACTTATGAGTGAATTAATATTGTACTTGTTGTTAATTACATGTTATCTATAGGGTAATAAGGTCAGAGATACCATCCGCTTATGTGATAAATGGTTGCCTTGGACTTGGACACTGAATTCCTGGAATCGAAGTTAAGCTCTTCTGACTTCCCAGAATCCTATATGGGTGACATGCTTTTATTGCATAACAGGGAAGGTGGAATAAATCGTATTCGCTTTGCTGTAAAGTTAATGTAATACATTTCGGTTGACTGGAAAAAATGAAGAATTAAATGTGCATGATTAAAATCAAACTAAAAGTTATTAGGTAAATGATGTGATAGATTCAGCATACACACATGGCAGCCATTGGATGCAGTCGAAGGTTAATGACTCTCCCTTAGGCTGCGTCCATACTGGTTCCGACGACGCATGCGCCAAATCCAAACCAATGGAGGCCAATACGCATGTGCTTGGTGTGCACGTGAGCAGCTAGGCGACCGATGCGTGGCGAGACAAAATGGTTTCTTTGCCGTGCAACGGCCGGGTCACGTGAGTTTGCCACCCTCCTCCCTCCCGTCGTCTCTGCCTACAGGACAGAAATCTCTCCTGCACGCATTTACTATGGACGAGGCCGTATTGTTTTGCATGTAAAAGATGACAAAGTGGGCAGTTTGGGGGGTTCTCCTAGGATGATTAAGAGACATGGAGCCCTGGGGTCAGGTTGCCGTGAGATTGGGGGAGTAGGAGAAAGTGGAAATAAATACATTTAGTTTTATCTGTATAAAAAAGTAGTGAAGAAGCTGGCAAAAAGATTCTTTTGGAAGATGTCCTACATACAGTACATAGCGGTCATTATTGCTGACGCGTTGCACACAATCTGCCAGCGATACTACTTGACACCTTGTAATTCTTCCTTCTTTTTTTTTTTTACAATTATTTGTATATGCAAAGCATGTGACAATGTATAATTCCACATTCTTACCTAACAAATAGCAATTGTTTGGTGCTCCTGTTTTATAAATGTGTAACAATCCTGATTGTGTGACTAACATTTTGGCTGTGTCAGTCAGTGTAACTCAGCAGCTACAATGTATCCTTATATTACTAAGGTAACCTTGTCTATTGTTACAGCTCAAACTGCTGGTAACATTTGCAACAAATTATCCCAAATAGGAAAGTGTTGCAAATATCTTGCACTGCTTGGGAGGTGGGTTCAATCTGCTATAGAAATCAAAGCATGCTTTAAAACTCATTAAACGTGACATTAAGAGTTGAATTATAACAAAAAACAAACACGTGATTCTAAGGCCACGTGGAGGCGGACGCCTTCGCTGACGACGATGGCGTGGGACAGACTGTTCTCTTCTGTCAGTGATACCAGGTGCCGGAGCACGTGGCAGGTATCCCCATCTACAAGTGCACCAACAGTAACACTTCTTGTGGGCAGCGCTGTCACACATACATTGGGTGGGTTGGCTCCTGTGGGCACCGTGTGGTTAGGTGCCCAGGGCACTCCAGTATTTTGGGGTAAACCCCACTGGTGTGTGGACACGGTGATTGGGGGCACTGTGTGGGGGTATGGCCCTGTGAGGCCTGAGTGGTTCTGTTATTATTATTATTCTCATGTGTTCAGTAAACTTGTTAAACCATGCCAGTGTATTTCTTACATTGTGTCCTGTGACGGGGTTATCCCACACTGATAGGATCCCTCACGGTGGAGGCGCTGTCACCATACGATCCAGCTACACCCCAGGCTCCCAGCGGTGGAGGTTCAGGCCTCCTGTGAGCCACAAGTAAAGCACCACACACCCCGTAGTCGCCACATCTCCCATCGGGTGGGGGAAACTGCGCTACATTTACTTGCACCTAATTAATAACGTGGTATTTTAATAATTCTGTTCCTGTATGGGATTAAGCTTTTATGCCGATCCGTATTTTGACTCAATTTTTAGCTTCAGGTGTGATGTCTTCGCTCACCCTGTTTGTCAATACGGAGGTTTCACACCTATCCATTTCAATTAGAATATCTCATTATTATTTTTTTGCTTGTATAGCTCGGGAGTTGGACATCTAAACATTTCTACAATCCTAGTCTTTTTACACTTTGTTGTGAAATGGTATATTAAAACAGATACTTCGATTCTTGGCAGATATGGAGGCAAAATCTATGGGATGACTGGTAGTCAGATTGAAGGTTCTCTGGAGCAGGTGTACCCTTTCCTATCGGTGTCTTGTATGCTTGATGCCCTTATTGTATTTTAATTCCCTGTATTCGTATGTCTCTTTTGTAAATCGCTATGACACTGGTGGCTTTGCTTAAGTAAAAATACACATATACACATTTGACTCCTTTGGAGGGTCCACGTGAATTGTGGTATAATTGCTGCTTTTTCCTCTGCTTGAAGTCTATAGGTTTTTGATTCGCACTATTGCTCACTTTTCTGCCTGATTTGCCGAAAAGTCTTAGGAAATGCATGCACTAAGTTAATGTTATAATAGCATGTTCTTGTATAGCGCTGCTAGTTTTACGTAGCGCATTACAGAGACATTTTGTCCCGTGGAGCTTACAATCTATGGTTTTTGTGCCTGAGGCACAGGGAGATAAGTGACTTGCCCAAGGTCACAAGAAGCCAACACCGGGAATTGAGCCAGGCTCCCCTGCTTCAAACTCTGTGCTAGTCAGTGTCTTTACTCACTGAGCCACTCCTTCTCCTTATGTAAATTAAGGTTCAGTGAGAATCATATTTGCCTCTGTTTCAGATGTTTACAGTTCTGGTTTGTTCTTGCCATGTGAGATTTTTATGCGTTATTATAGAAATTGACACTTTTTGCGTGCCCACCTTTCTGTACTTCAGGGTGGAGCCGCATGGGTGGCTCACTGCCACAGCTATAGCCTTGACTTCTAGACACAACTTTAATAAATTGTATCATTCATTTAATATCCTCTAAAAATATAAATTCATCGGACCTATGTTTCTTCAAATATGTCATTCTCATTTTGGATATCTACAGAAATATTTCTTTATTTTGTCTGAGACTGAAGACGCTTTATTTTTTTTACTGAATAAAACATGAATAGATCAATTGCATTATGCATGTTTGTGTCCTATAGCAATTCGTACCTGTTTTTATGGTTTTGTTTCAGATTTAATGAACTGCGAGGCATTATTTAAAAAAAAAACTAAAATGGTCCATGAACAAACACATTGGTAATTGTCAGTGCTATCAGTATAAGAAGCAGTGCTTTCTCATTAAAAAAAAACCCCTACTAATCACTGCTTATTTTTGTTGTGTGTCTAAAGTAAAATGTTGTTGCTTTTTGTTTTTTAATCTGAACAAAGCCGGCTTCTGTCCATGTTTAATAGCGCTTTCATGCGATCATACACTGCGGTACTTTAGTTTGCGAGTTTGATGTCACTGTTGGTAGTCTAATATATACTATCTTTAACTGTGCCTGCAATGTCTTGTATATAATGTACTGTATAACCCTGTTCACTTATGTAACTACAGGCATACCCCGGTTTAAGTACACTCACTTTAAGTACACTCGCGAGTAAGTACATCTCGCTCAATATGCAAACGGCAGCTCACGCATGCACCAGTAAGCACGTCCTGAACAGCAATACCAGCTCCCTACCTGCACTGAAGCTGTGTGCAAGCGGGGAGACTATAGAGCCTGTTACACATGAGTTATTTACATCAGTTATGCACGTATATGACGATTGCAGTACAATACATGCATCGATAAGTGGGAAAAAGGTACTGCTTCACTTTAAGTACATTTTCGCTTTACATACATGCTCCGGTCCCATTGTGTACATTAATGTGGGGTATGCCTGTATGTATTTGTAACCATGTATTTGTCATCATAACTCTGTGTCCAGGACATACCTGAAAACGAGAGGTAACGCTCAATGTATTACCTCTGGGTAAAATCATTCCAATGCAACAAACCTTATCAAGGGGAGCGCAGCTGATACGTTGGATACTCTTGGCTAATTAAACGTATCTTATTTGGAAGTCCGTTACACATATACTTTCTCAACTTACTTTTCATGGGTTATGCACTCTGTCTCTATAGAGAGCTGATTTTGAACGATGTTGCTCTGAATCAAATACATTGACTCCGTTGCAAGCGCTTATAGTAAGCGCGACGGAGCGTCCCAAAATTTTGAAGCCGGGTCTATTTGATTTTTAAGAGACAGTCGCCACATGTGACTGTCTCTAAACCAATCAGAGACCGTGGCCCGCCCCCTTTCGTGACGTCGCTGGCGACAGGTGACGTCATCGGCCTAAGGCTACGCTTACTGAGCCGGCGACGTCAGGCTGCGGTCGCTGGAAAAATCAAATTGAGATGACTTCCAGCTATCGCGACCAAGCCATCGCTCTGTCACGACGTCTTGTTGCGCTTACTATAAGCGCACGCGATGGCGGCAATGCATTTGTTTTGACGCGACGTCGCTGTCGGCAGCACTATAGGCTCAGCCTAGGAGAGTCTAATTAGCCAGTGGGGCGGCTAGAGCAGTGTGGGTACTTGAATGCCGCACAGCGTCACGCGATACTGCAGTCAGAGCGGAGAGCGCTCCGCTTCTGAAACGACCAATTTGTGGCGCTCTCCCTCTCTGTCGGTGAGTAGGCAGCGCCTTTTGAGATCTCGTTTCTCTATGGCCGCAGACATAGTAAGAGCTACGGTACGATCAAGGAATGGGCTGACGAAGTAATTGATTTACGAAACGCGTAGGAAGAGGGCGCGTTCCAGCTTGTACTTTATTCAGTGAGGACTCTGTGTTATCATATAATTTGAGGCAGCCTGTGGACATTACAGCGATCCAACCCGTAAGAGACGGGACGCTCCGAGTGACGTCATCAGTGCGCACTGGGAAGCCGGGTACAGAGCAACAGCGTGGAGTAAGTCACACCACGCATCAGCAGCACTGCGGTTCCCCATTTGGAGACGGGACGCCCCGAGTGACGTCAGTAGTGCGCACTGGGAAGCAAGAGACACAGTATCAGCGTTGAGCAGGTCTCGTCTCGTGTTGGCGGCTTTGCGGTTCCCCATTTGGTGAGACGAGCACTGTCTGAGGGGAGAGGAACCCAAGAACATCCAAGGGGAGACAAGAGTTCCTTTATCTTCCAGTCCAGCCGAGTACCGAGTGATTCCATGCTGGTAGCTATTGTGGTAACATGTCCTTAACATGTCATGCCTAATATTTATTTGATTGATGTACTGTACGTGCAATACTTACCTGCTGAATGAAATTAATACAAATTATTTATATACTACATTATGAGGTCTTGCGCTGTTCTCTCTTTTTGTTTTTTGTTCTAGTTTTGGTTTGTGGAGCCATTCAACGAGAACAGCAGCAGATACCTCATCTACACTTAACCTGGATGGAACAGGTTTAATTAACAACATTGATTTGTTTTTATCACAGCACTTTATTTTGGTTAAGTTAATCACTATATTGATGTTTAAACTGATCACATTTAAATTACTTTCATTTAAGGGTATTGGTATTTTTACACATCATACCACGAATCGTTGAGCGCAGTATCACTTTTTCATATTCACCTAAGGCAATATAGCCTAGTCTCTCAATATATGGTCCTAACAGGCTATTGAGGACTCCGGAAAAAAACTGACGGCTATATCTTCATTAATAAAACTGTCTAGTTGACTTTAATGTACCTGTGTTTAATGTATCCAGTATAGAGTCAGAAGGAATAGTAGATACATTATTTAGTGTCATATTCAAAGGTAGGATGTGTATGATTTGAACTATATCTCTGCCAGGGTCTGCAGTAAAAGGTAACTAATCGGACTGAGCACCAGGATACAATTACAAACCATTGGAAATCCGACTGAGAGTAACAACTCTCCACTAACCCACACATACAGGTCATCTTCCATTTAGTATGCTCCTAGGCATGACCTGTTATTATTAATTACAAGAATATATTGATATTACTTGTACATAAAGACTGTATTTTAATCAAACATCTTCCATTTTTCAATTTCTCACTTGAGTGCATTTTCTCTCAAGTTTGTGATTTTGTTTTTATAATCTATTCATTGTTCTAATTAGCGAGGGCTGGGGTTTTCCTGGACGGGTACCAGTTTACTTTAGAAGTGCTCTCCCTCTTACAAGACTGTAATTTATTGTGGTGATTAAAAATGGTTTGGCTGAAAAGGGCTTCTGTGAAGAACAAAACTAATAAACTTGTTATGTTCTTTGCTTCCTGCACAATGGAACAAGGAAAATTGGAGAGAAAAACAATCTCATTATAACTTTGCAAAAGGCTTTGTTTGGATACAATAATGTTTAAAATTGTTTGTTTGCTTGATCCTTAAGAACAGGGAGGGGGGGGGGGGTGGGGGGAAGCTGTTTTCTATCTGTTTGCACTATTTAAATAGTCCATAATAAGAGTGCTACACAAACTAAACATCATTGGAAATAAACCACAGAAAATGTATCCAGTATTTTATTCAAAACCTTGTATACTTGGTTTTCATATTGTAATCGTACACATCAGAGACACCATCGCCACATTCATTCAAATGAAATTCAGTCCCTCTTTGAGACTGACTCCCCACCCACTGCAGCCCTGACATATTCCCGCTTCATCAGTGGGAATGAGACGCTCACTCTTCACAAACACATAAATAACTGTACCCGGCATAACACACGCCTATATTACAGATCTTAAAGGTTATTAATTTAACATTCATCGCCCATGTGGCTCTACAGCACTCCTCCCCATTGCCAACTACACCTCTCCATCGCCCCTTACACCTCCATCGCCCCGATATCCCCCCCATCACCCATGTGCCCCCGGTATCTCCCATTCACCTGTGTAACCCCTACATCTCCCCCATCAACTGTGTGACCCCTACATACCCCCCCCCCCAAACCTGTCTGGACCCTGCCCTTGGCCTCCCTCGCCTCCACCCTCCCTATAACAACCACCGCCTCCTTCCTCACTGTCCTTGGATGCCTGTCTCCTCCGCCGCCTCCTATCTACCATCCACAATATCTCTAAACAAGTTACCTACTGAGTATTGTACCTGGTAGGCTATATATGGCACATGACATCATACTGGTGAAATCATAATGAGTTGCAGACATCTTGAACAGCTGAACCTTTGTACTGGGAACATGCCTACGCCTTATATAGATCGATATGATCTACAAAGCTATCGGCCAAACATACCAAAACCCCACCTATGCTCTTCCTTTTGATCCTATTAGATAGCATACCAGGTTTGGTGGCTCTAGAATGAAGCGTGTGGATTTGTGTAGCCGGACAAACAAACAAACTTTCTGAATTAGCGTATAGATATAGGCATGTCAAATTATGCGGTGGTAACACATATAACATCGTTATGTTTTTCATATTGCTCTTTTTTTTTGTGATCATTTTTTTCCTGCCCACATTTTTCTTTGAAACTTTTCCAGTAGTTTTCTGTTTTGGAGAATTAGAAATGTATAATATTTCCAAGAACTGTGGAAATATGAAGAAAAAAAAAAAAAAACCTGTTAAGTAATCGAACTCCCATCCTCAGTGCTGAACAAATACATGAATGTACACGCCTTAGCCTCAATATGTATTTTCCAGGGAAACCCATTTCATTGAACCCCTCCTCCCCCCAAAATATTTTAAAGGAATAAATTAGGTCACGTGGGGTTGTTGCACGCTATTAGTGGAGGATCATGCTGGCAAAGAGAGCTGTGCATAAACAAATGCCTGCAAACATTAATGAACTGAAGCAACGTTGTAAAGAAGAGTGATCCAAAATTACTCCACAACAATGTGAAAGACTGATAGTCATACAGAAAACGATTAATTCAAGTTATTGCTGCTAAAGGTGTTCTACAAGCTATTGAATCATAAGGTATACTTAGTTTTTCACACATGGCTTCTCCATTTTGGCTTTATTTTTGTTAAATAAATCATGACACGGTTTAATATGTCATGAGTTGTTCACCTGAGGTTGTATTTACCTAAATTTTAGACCTGCTAAGGAACAGATGATTTGTTATTACAGTATGTCCTGATATGTAAAATAATAGAATTCAAAGAGGGTGTACTTTCTTTTTCACACATATCCCTATTAAAATATAACCATTTAATTAAATATATTGTGTCCTGTCTTCTACTGTATGTACTAAAAGATGTACGTTCCTATTCTGGTGTCAGGGATGGAGTGAGAGTACAATTCACCTACCCTCACTAGCCTCATTCTTGGCACACATTACAAAAATAACTCTTAAAACTTTTACACACTGCAAACATGCTCAGCTTTATCACCTAGCTGGAGCATCCCCCTGAACCCCTAGACCAGGTTCATGGTACCTTGGCATGTATCTGGGTACCTCTGCTATACTGGGGAACCCCTGCTAGACTAGGGACTCCGTGTATAGCTGCAGATATAGTTTAACTCCCTCATACCCATTTACCTTGTCTGGATGATGCTGCAGGGATCCTGGCGGTGAGTCGTAAGAACGTTTTCAGAGTCAGAGTTTGGCGGAGTAATGTGCTTGGCTGTATCCGAGAATCTCACTCAATTCCGGATACAACTTTTGGGGTATCCCATAACTCTGGAACCCCGATACATAGCCACATTCTGTAAAGACTTTCTCCGACAAACCCACCCTGAAACTTACAGCCTACAAATCTCCCGATCCCAGCACCCCAGTAAAGGCAAAAGACACACAAATCTTTAATGTCGCAAAAGTGGCACTGTCTCAGCAATGCATTTTCGACATCGGGGCCCAAGAGCTGACACTCTAGGACCCCCACACATGGGTCAGGGGTAACCAAGCGGGCTTGACCTTTACTCATGAGCCTGGTTAACCCCTTCCCCGTCACAACGTTGCCATGGCAACGCGTCACCAGGAGCCGCCTGAATCAAGATAAGGAGAAGTTTACAGAGGCCTTGCAGCTCCCCGGCATTAATTTAAATGCCTTCGGGAAACGGGCGGGGCCTCTGTAAACCCCACGCCCCCCGCAGCGAATCTCGCACCCCCCCTACGTTTTCTGATTTTGTTCTTGTGAATAAAAATACCCACATATATATTATCGGTCTTACTTTATTCGTGCTCTTTCCTCTCTGTTTCCTCTAGGGTAGATGAATGATGATGTTTGTATAGAAATGTATTGATGTGGTACAGAACGTTTCCTTGTATTTATTACAGTCTCTGTTCCTCTTATCTGTAGCCAAGATCTCTAATTTCTGCAGCTTATTCTGTATTTCTTGCACCTTCTCAAGACCATTTCCTTTTCTTCACCTTCGACACTCTTCTCCCCATCTTCCATCTTAGGCCTCGTCCAGGGTGGGAGGGCACTTGCTGGCGCTCGAGCACCATGGTGTCAGTCGCCAAGCGATTCCTGGCCAGCTAGTTGCGTGCACGGGGTGTGTGTCAGGGGCTTGTCTGTCATGTCACGGAGCTGGTTCGCCCTCATTGGGCGAACCGCTCACGTGACGCGCCAGCGAGCAGCCAAATCAAATTGATTTGTTGCGCCAAGCAGCTGAGCGTCATGTGCACACTGGTCAAACACATTGTCTCCATGTGTTTGATCGCACTGAGCGCGAGCGCGCACACTCTTGGCCTGGACGAGCCCTTATTCTTTCCCTTGTCATGTCACCAATGTCCTCTCATATCCCCCCACAGGTCTCTATTCTATCCTCCCCATGTAGATCTCCCTATTATTTCCACTCCCAACAAATATCTCTCTTCTACTCTCTATTTATTCGCCAACAGACTTTCCTCCTTTTCTTCCCTGCGTAAAAAAATAAATAAAATAAAGTCCAACCTCTCTAATGTTCTTAACTTTACTTCCCCCTCTGGCTACATGCAATGTGTGCGAGGTTAGAAGCAAAGGAGCATGGCAAGGAGTTTGGGAACAAGTAATGCGTGACGAGTATGTGGTCAACACAAAAAAAAAATTATCATAAAATTAACTTCCGTTTTCGGTACTGTCTCCTAAAACACCATATACTGTGCTGCTGATAGTAACTAAATTAATTAGCATTGAAGTACTAAACTGAATGAAAACAAAAGAGGGAATATAATGCTCACTAAATCAAATAATGTGATAGTAGTATGATGGTGCCTGACCCGTCAAGGTTGACGGTGGGTGCAACTAATGAGCTGAAATAGACTAGAATTAACAACAGCTGGAAAGTGAAGGCATATTTGTTGCCACCACCTAGCAACTAGAAGCTCATTTAGAAGTGCACTCCTAGGCATTAAAACTTAACATTTAATTAATGAATAGAATAAAATAAGTTCTTAACATAAAGTGATTATATTAACTACATATAATGTACTTTGGCGAGAGGGAATGAGGAGATGATAGATGGCCAGGGTATATAGTAAGGTATGCTAGTGCCTAATAGTATTTAGCAAAAAGCAGTGATACCGAACTGGCCTTAATTAGGGAGTGGGTTACTTAGCTGTGAAAGCTCAAAGGTGCTTGCCCTGTGTATGTGTATTGTGCGTCATGTGGCGTAGCGTACCGATCTTCTGATAGGTCCCAGCCCCCTATTTAGTCTCCCCTCACCATTTCCTCCTTGCTCTGCATAGCTTCTGTATCTTGGTGCTGTCTGCTGTTGCCTGGCCCCTTTTGTCTTTCAGTTCCTATTCCTGTCCCTGGATATTCTGCTGACCTCCCTGGATCTTTGGCTTTGGACTTCGTTTACGCTGCTCTCTGGAACCTCTTGGATTTGGCTTTGGACATTACTACCATGCAGACTTCTATATCCCCTGGACACGGCTTACGGACATTCTACTACGCTGCTCTCTCAACTCCACGACCCAGGCTTACGGACACTCTACTACGCTGCTCTCTCCATCCCACGACCATTGGCTTACGGACTTTACCTTTCTACGCTGTAGTGTCAAGTACGGTAACCTTTCTATTTTTTGTTACCTGGACTACCTACGCTACTTCCACACTCCGGCCGTGGCCTCGTTTACTGCTAGACGCGTGGTATTACTCCTTTCCACCTCAGTCCCGGGGTCTCGTCTGGCTTGTGGGCAGGCCGAGCGTTACAGCCGGCGGTCAGAGGTGCAGCTTTGAAGCTGCCTCTGTTCTGTCTTTCTCTGTCTCTCTCTCCCTGAGTTCCCCTCCTGAATCCTGTCTCAGAAGGAGGGGAGGAACTTTGTCAGCATGGGGAGAGAGAGCATGTGAGGGCATCGAGCTGCAGCAGGTAAAGGTAGGAACTCCTATCCTTGCTTTCCTTTTGTTAAGCCCTCCATCCCTTTTACCCTCCGCTTGGGACACTTATCCCCTTCCCCACTTAACCCCTTCCTTTCCTACCCCAAGGGCCCTTAATCGCCCTCCTCCCTCCCCCTAGGTCCCATAACACCCCTGCTAAGCCTGCATTTCACCATTTCTCACCTTCACTGCTTCCATCCCCCTCATAGCATCACTCTCACCCTTTATGAACATTTTACAAAGGAACTAAAACAGATTTTTCAACTATTCTAAAGTGTCGAAAAATCTGTTTTAATTTATATAATGTTAAAAATATATTAATGTGTTTTCAAATGGAGAGAGTATCTCTGAGTGAGAGTGATAGGAACGGGGGATGTTAGGGTGATGGAACCAGTGTAGGTGAAGAAAGGTGAAGTGCAGACATGCAAAGGGTTTGGGAATGATGGGACCTTTGTTCTAGTAAATCTAAAGAAAATGTATTTATTTTGATGACACTTATTTAGATTCACTAGAACATTTTCAGACTTTTATTTTAACAAATATATGGTTATCGTGATAAATGTCCAAATATCGTTATTGTGGTGAAAATTTTGATATCGACCAATCGACCAACCCTAACACAGTAATAATATTGGTTTAAAAGAATTTGCACGTTGACTTTACTGAGTAGTCTGATAACCTATTTAGTCCCCTCATTTAGTTGACTTCCGTTATTGCCTTGCAGATATCTACCAGTGCTTGTAAACATAGAGGTGAATTTATAAAAAAATAATTATGAGCAAAATCTTCAATTTAAAACATTAGTACTTGTAGAGTTGCAAACATTTTTTATTTATTCTTTACCGAGTTTTTTTTTTTAATCCTGATCAGTATCTATCGGTCTTGAAGAAAATGTGATGTTTACAGAGCTTATTAAAGATGACCACATTAGCACAGATTTACAGCATCTTGTATGTTGCATCTTGTATCCTGAAGTCGCTAGCTGTCTGTTTCAGAGAGAATGTGGTGTACAGTAATGTTTGTAGAGCTTGTGACCACATGTACCTTTTCCTTTTACATATTCATGCCCACAAAATGTGGTAGAGACTATGGGCCATATTTAACCATTCAACTAAATGTACAGTTGTGTTGGGTGTCTTCCAGCATGATAAGTATCTTATGGTGTAGCAGTTCTTGGTAAATATGGCTCGGAATGCTGTTACTTCCAGTTCAAAACTGAATGAACCAAATGTTAATGCAATTAAACAGATGTTAACCATGTCAGATTAGTAAATGTTATTTACTATAGGGGCTAGTACTACAGAGATGGATGGAAATGTTTTGATAGGCAATATTGCATGTCTAAATAGTGTATTAACCTTTTTGATGCCGGAAGAGACTTCCGGCACCGTAGTCACGTCATTGCTTGGGTAAGGATCACATGATCGCTACTCGACCCCAGGGAACAGACGTAGGGGTTGCTGGGGCTCTTCCATTTTGATGTAATTCACTCCCTAGAAAACTACCAAATTGCATGATGTTCCCCGTACATCATAAGCGCCCCTAGTGTGCCAGCCCTCATGAAGTACAGGTCTTGCAAGGGCCCTGGCCTCATAAGAATGCAATGGGAAGTCCCCGCAGTGTTACAGCCACACTCCCAAGTGCTTCCCCATTACCACTGCACTACAGATACATATAATCCAACTGCAGCTATAAATTGTAAGTGCACAACTGCAAGTGCAGAGAGACTCATAACAGTAAATGTGTTGCATTATGCATAGAGGAGTGAAAATAATAAGCATAATAAGGATGTGCATGAGGTATTGTAGGACTATTTGTCTTCCACAAAGGAATACTTTCATAAGTGACAAAGCTGTAGGGATGAATATGCAATGTTTATGCGGCATGTGTGTATACAGTGGTATGACATGACCGGAGATTACAAATGGGAGAGAATAGCAGAGTGTAAAGAACATGAATCTTGAAGGCAATAAAATATTTCATAGCATAGAGATTAAGGAGATAAATACCTGGGGAAAAAAATGTAAACAGTGAACAAGGATAAAGATGCATTTTGGTTATAATGTGGAAGAATAAACAATAACTCCTTTGCAGAAGTATGAATATGTGAATATTGTAGGGAGAAGACAAATGTTAACCCATGTGAGACGGGATGAATGATTATCACGAATTAAAGGTAGTTTTGAAGGAATAGAGCTTTGGATCTCTTATAGCTTTAAATAATTATGGAGTAGAGAACTATAAAGAAACTACTTAACTGTTGGGAAAATGTCTAATGGAGAGAGAGATTTGAGTGCCGTACATTAATGATGATATCTAAAGCCAAATAAATTTGTAACGTCACCCAAGCAGAAAATATAGACCCAAATTAGTAAAAGAATACCAAACTTAACTCTCATTTAAGTGAATATGAATTAAGGTGTTCAAGAGCTTGGCACCCTTTAGTGAATCGGGGCCATAGACAGAGAAGAGGACGGGTCACAGGGCTATGTTGCCTACAAACACAAAAGTATAATTGGTCAAGAAGAGGAGTGGAAGTGACATAGTGGGAGTGTCATGAATGGTAAAAGACTACAGACAACAATTGACAAATTGTTTAAAGGCGTTGAATGTGCAATAGCTGCTGATGGAAGGAAGATCAGGGGATAGTTACTTGAGGATAAGCCTATAGTTGATCTAATGGACCCTGAGGGCTGGATACATGGCAGGCAAGAAAAGTGTGATGGTAAATATGGGCCTATATGCCATTATTCTTAAGAGATACTGTACATTAAGGCAGCAGATTTCAACCTTTTGCATATTACGTAACATCAACCATTTAAAAACAAAAAAGAAATGGTCCAATCATAACAACAAAAAAACACTTTTTCCAAAGAGTATTTTTGCGTTTACATGCATTTTAGTATTATACTGTATTAACCATTTGATGGTACCTCCTTATACTCCCCCTCTCTCTTCCTATCTTCCTCCCCCTCTCTCTTCCCATCTTCCTCCCTCTCTCCCCTTCCCTCTTCCACTCACTTGAACACCCCCCCCCCCCATAGCAATCTTACCTTGGGGTGATGTCGTCTCAGTGCTGATTTGGTCAGGGAACTCCGCAGCTCCCTGTGGTCAGGTTGAAGTTGGACTCAGCTTGGGACAGTTGTCCTATCACTAGAAGCACCGACCCACAGCACTGGGACAAGCACGAACATTCAATAGGCCAATCCGCAGAACGTAGTGTGGAAGAGATCAATAGAGAATTATTCATTATGCTTGTTTGTTATAAGAATTTATTTTTCTTTAAAGAGATTGACAAATGATTGGGTCGTCGAGGATGTTAAAGGTTGTGATAGAACAGAAAAAATTAAAGGATATTAAATCGTAAATCGAAGAATGCATAAGAAATTATGTAAAGCTCAGGTGAAGATAATAAAGAAAAATAGTAACATGATATTCAAGCTTTATAAAACGGGAAGTCACACAAATATGAAACTAGCAATACAGATTTGTTTTATGATTTGTTGTAGGTTGTGAAAACTTCTAATGGGTAAACATCAGTTTATAATTGATCAAACATTTAACACCTTACTCCCTTTCCCCCCCTCCCCGCCGGGACCATTAACACCTTCCTCACCTGCTGCCCTGGGACTCTTAACCCCTTCCTCACCTGCTCCCCTGGGACTCTTAACCCCTTCCTCCCCCTTGGGACTCATCACCCCCTTTTCTCCTGGGACTCCATAACTTCCCTTTTCCCCACCTTCCATCCCTGGGACTCTTACCCCCCACCCCCTTCTTCTCCCTCCCCCCTGGGCCTCAAATTTCTCCTCCTCCCCCTTTCCTGGGATTCTTCTCCCCTTCACCCCCTCTGGAATTCTTAACCCTCTGGGTCTCTTAACCACTTCCTCCTCCCCTTGGGACTCTTAACCCCTTCCTCACTTTCCCCCTTGAACTCTTCACCCCTTCCTCTCCTTCCTCCTCCCTGGGACTCTTAACTCTTTCCTCTCCCCACTTGGACTCTTAAGCCCCCCTTGTTCCCCCTCAACCCTTGGGACTCAACTATTCCCTTCCCCCTTCCTCTCCTCCTTCCCCAAAAAACGTTTAATTTATAAAATGTTAAAAATACATAAAATGTGTTAACATATTTTTAAATGGAGGTAATATCTAAGGATGAGGGGTGGATGTTAGCATGATGGTAGCAGGGCCGCAGACTCATTTCTTGGGGCCCACGACTAGAGTTATGTCTGGGCCCCCTCGTCGGCAGTGTTGCAAGCCCCCCATTTTCATACCTCGCGAGCCCCCTCTATTTCCTTCCCTATTCCAATGTATTTCTCTCCCCTCCACCTGACCTCTCACTCTCACCCCCCTTCATCAATTACCCCACTCACTCAATCCCTGCCCCCCACCTCACATGTATTTCTCTTCCCTGCGTCTCACTTTTATTCCCCCTTTTCCTCACTCACCCCCTCTCTCCTCTCACTCTCCCCCGTCAATTACCCCACTCTGTCAATTCCCCTCCTGACACTAATTCACTCACCCCTCACACAATCCCTCCCAACCACAAAATATATACCAAAAAACCCATCCCCAATACAAAAAACTTCCCACCCCCAAATACATACAAAAAAAATCCCCACCCCCCAAATATATACAAACCCCCAAATACATATATTTAAAAAAAAAACAAATACATTTAAACCCCCACCATAGATATATATACCCCCCCAATACATATAAACCATCCGAAAAATATTTTACAAAAAACAATACCTATAAACCCACCCAAATACATATAACGCCCACCCAAATACATATTTAAAAAAAACTCCAAATACATACAGTATAAAAATAACAAATACATATAAAACTCACCCAAATATATATAAAACCCCCTCAAATACATGTGAAAGTCCCAAATATATATAAAATCCACCCAAATACATATAACCCCCCCAAAACATATGAAAAAAACAATACATATAACCTCTCCCCCCCCCCCTTCCCCATACATATAAACCGCCAATACAAAAAACTTCCCATCCCCAAATAATACAAAATAAAAACCACCTTCCCAATACACATAACAAATACAAAGCGGCGCTTCAAAAAAGTCCAAGAAATGCAGATGACAGGTTGCCAAACCGTGCTACAGTATGTAGTCAAATCTGGAACATCCGAATCCGCTTGTATAATCCACGAAGAAGTGTCTCAGGACATGTCGGATTAAACAAATAAAGAAATCATAGTGTATACTGCTAAATACTAATCTAGACCAAACAACACAACATGGATGACTGATAACAGGACAAAACTAACAAACATACACACCCTAAACAATCAATAAGAATGCTGAAATGACTCCTTGATAAAGTGTATGTTTACCCGAAATGCGTAGGAGGGTGTTAACCTCCACTTGTAGATAAATTAAATAAAGAAGATTTTTACTATTCATTTGCTTGGGACCCACTTTTGCAGTACGCTGGTTTTCTCTCTTGGACCAGTTAAGCTAATTTATTAAAATATATAAAAAAAAGACAATATCTGTCTAAAAACACATGAGATGCGTTGCGCTGCTCTTCCAGTTTTGCAAATACCAGAATCCTAGTAGGAGTTATTATGGCACATCAAACAGGTAGCAGATGACTGCTAGTGGCTCCTCCGCTGCAAGGGGATGTCTGTGTCAGCGATTCGATGCCGTCTGTATGCTCCGTGTAGTGAGCTCTGATGCAGGAGCAGATGCCGGGGGAAAATTCCATTTAAAGCTGTTTAGCTGTTCTCACAGTGCCATAAGGCTGCGCACGCGTCTCTCACGATCAGCTGTAACCTCTGACTCTACGCATTTCGTGATTGCGTCACTTCCTATGGGGTGTTAGGACATGTCTCTGAACTTATACTCAATGTAATCACCTCCCCAATACATATTAAAAAAAACCAATACATATTACCCCCACAATACATATATATTTTAAAAAACAAATACATATAAAACCCCAATACATATAACGTACGTGCTTGGCACACACACCATTTTTTTTATATATGTAAATTTCTTTGTGTTTTGTCACTCGCAAAAGTGTTTAATTCTATCAAAATCATAAAAATCAAAGTACAATTTCTGTGATAAACCGCAAAGAAGTTTGACTTCGAACGCGTATGCTTGACACACTGCCCTTTAAAAAAAAAAAAAAAAGTTATATTATTTTCATCTATATATGTCATGTGTTTACACACCTTGCGTCTTTTGCACTTCTGCCTTCTTTATTGTAAATTATAGATTTTAAAATGTTCTGCTATTTGCACTTTTATATTTATTGTGTATGTGTGTGTATGTATGTGTATACCATAGCTAGAGGTGCATGCACCGGAGGCCTGTGCGCATCCGAAACCTACACTGGATGCCTTTGTGCATGTGCCGGCGGTGCTGTTTGGCTCTCTACATGTGCCACTGCCTTGTTGTGCGCATGCGACATGCGCGATTTAACTGATTGGCTCTGCACATGCAGTACTGCCCGTGTCTGTGCATGTGCCAGAGTCGCTGGCCGCCACTTAGAGAGAGTGTATACTGGCAACACACAAAAACACCCATACTGGCAACACACACACGTGTGTTGCCAGTATGGGTGTTTTTGTGTGTTGCCAGTATGATGAAGCAGATTACAGGGGTTGGCTTATGTGAATGTGTGAGTTGATGGTTTTGTCTGCGCATGTGCGCGGTTTTGGCTGTGTCTGAGCATGTGCATGGCGACGGCTGTGCATGGTGACGGGGTGTCGACGCATGCGCACTAAGACGGCTACAATATTGCGCATGCGCTGTGAACGACCGGCATGACCAGGGAGGCGCGAGCTTCCCCCCCTCACCTAGCATTATTTATGTGTAATGTACCAATAACGAGACGACACAGTCTGGAGGTAAAATGGCCGCGGCTTTGTTTATTAATAATAAACATAATCATAACTGAGGTAGCGTGCTGCCCGTCCGCGCCAGAAAGTGCTGGGCAATGCAAGAGGGGGCACCCGAAAGTATGTCCCGGTGACCTGACCCCTCGCTTCAACCTGCTTTACCAGCCCCGAGCCCCCTCTGGCAGGACAAGCACCTACCCCCCCCCCCCCCCCGCAACTGCCGCCGTGACAAAGCAAATTGGCCCCGCAATAACCAATCCGTCCGGATCTTTCCGTCTTCCTTATGTAAGCCGATTTATTTTTCGCTTCCTGCAACATAAAGAAATGTTAACCTGCCAAGCAAACTTCAGATCCTGCGTTAAACTAGGGATGGGTGGGTGGGAATCCTTGTCCAGCTAGGAGCAAGAGGCCGGACCTCCCTCCTGGCTGCCGGCTTTATCTTAGAAGCCCCTCCCCCGGCCGCACTTGCGGGCAATCCGGTTCGGGGAGGCCGAGCCCCCCAAGTCACCTGCTGTGCCGCCCATTCAGGCTAGGCCCGCTTCATTAACGTCCCTTCCGGATCACAGAATTCAGCGCATGCGTACAGCCTGATGCTGCACATGCGCAGTATCTTACATTTCATTTCAAATTTCACCCCCACCCAGGCTTTTTTACACTATGAGATGGTTTGGGTGCCACTGTCGGCTAGGAAGTTTCACTTCAAAAGTCTGTTCCACATGTTTTTATTTGAATGGTGGAGGTGATGCATCCCAGTTGAAAGAAGCTGCTTATTTCTAAAATATACTTTTATATATCGGTTTCTGTTTTATCTGGAATACAAAGTGTAACAGGACAGAATCACTAATTACATACATACATACATACATACATACATACATACAATACTTGATGAATTTTCTGAGACAGCTGAAGACTCTAAGGCCGAGCTCATACACTACGCTTGCTAGCGAGAGTGCGAGCACATGCTGCTGTAGCACAAGCGATCTGTGCTCATAGTGTTTGAGGCGATAGGGGGTCTTTTCAAAATGCGGTCGCTCCGTCGTGTGTGTGTGTGCACGCGCACACACTAGGAGCAGCCTCAAGGGATCCTGCACTTTGTGCTTGGTGTAAGCGCTAATGCACACAGTATAAGCTCAGCCTATGGGAGCCTGGCAGACCATTTCAAGTTTGCGACATGGTCAGAGACTGAAGAATGTCTTCATTATTTTTGTTAACTTTGGCAGTAGAAAAGGGACTCTGCAGCATATGATCTTAATTATAGATATTGTTTTGTGGGAATTAAAAAATAACTTTTATTAAAATGCCATATTACCAAAGTTGTTGAGTACAGGCATACCCCGCATTAACGTACGCAATAGAACCGAAACATGTATGTAAAGCAAAAATGTACTCAAAATGAAGCACTACCTTTTTTCCACTTATTGATGCATGTACTGTACTGCAAACGTCATATACGTTCATTACTGATGTAAATAACGCATTTGTAACAGGCTCTATAGTCTCCCCGCTTGCGCACAGCTTCGGTACAGGTAGGGAGCCGGTATTGATGTTCAGGACGTGCTGACAGGCGCATGCGTGAGCTGCCGTTTGCCTACTGGGCGATATGTCCTTACTCGCGAGTGTACTTAAAGTGTGTCTTTAAACCGTCTTTAAAGCTCAATGTAGGAACTCTATGGATAATTATAATTATTTAGCACACAACACATCACAGTGATGGATATTGTAGTTATATAAAAGAACAAAACAGCATTGAACAAGTTTTTACTTCAGTGGATCAGATTTCCTTTGCCAATTACAACTTCACAACAGTCGAAGTTTAAATTTAGTCTCTGTTAGGTTATGTGTCTTCAAGACCTTTACTGTAGGCTAAACTTTTTTTTTTCTGTACAATGTGTCCAACTAGGCATATTTTATATAGGTGGGAGTGAAGACATATTCTTAAGTATTTAATGGGGGCTCAGGGTTTCCTAAAATGAGCTTGCTGGGGTTCTGTGTGTTTGTTAACTTATTTTCAGCTGGTCTCAGCTGTTGGAGGTTAGTGGCTCCTCCTTCTCAGGGTTTAAGCCCGCCCCTCCCCACTTCCCAAGTCAGCAGGTCTTTTTCATTCTACTGGATATAGATTCAATGTTGGTCTTTCTACCTCCTAATAGAGGTACATGGGAATTTTAATCCTAATAGAGTTATATTAGTATTTTATCTGGTAGTGTTAGGATCTGTGAACTGGGTCTGCCTTGTCATGGCTCACAGGCTTCCGAAGCTTTGGCCAAAGGGTTAAACTAAATGACCCCTTTTCAAGAGAATATATAAGTATTTTACTGTGTATTTTTGTCATATTGGATGTAGCATTGGGCTTCTCTGTCGTCTGTTGTATACATATGCCACGCTCAGTAGCACTCCTATTTGACAATTATATACATATATATTTTGTGGGGGCTCCGGGGTTCCTAAAATGAGCTTGCTGGGGTTCTGTGTGTTGTATTTAATGAAGGTCAGAGAGAATATTTGTGCGTTAGTCTACAAAGCTATTCAGTTATGCTCTAGGTGATTTAACATTTTGGCTTTTGTTAAAAAAATTTAAATAAATTATTACCTCACAGGAGAGAGTAAATATGTGTGCAAGCATTATACATGCTCAAGTAATCATGTATATTATATATGCATTATCTGAGTAAACATAATACATTCAGCATTGTACATTTACATTTTTCATTATGATAAATGTGTTTAATATTTCTGAAGATTGGCAGTAGAACAGGTATTTGGTCTGTAACCTCAACATTTACATAGATATTTGGGGAATCTGATCGGAAGAACACAGAAAAGAGAGCGCATTTGATATTTACAGTGAACATTTCAGTTTTGCAGGTTGATTAGAGCAACTCCTTACAGTATGTTCACGTATAAACTGTTTCTCCACTGAAAACGATGATGATTATCACATACTCTATCATACTGTGTGTGCACGAAGAGGTCTTTGCTACAGATGGAGCCTCTTTAATGGGTTTTGGAAGTATTTAGAAGGCTTTAGAAATGGGCTGTGAGGATCAGCAGCTGTACAGTACTTACTGATGTGAGCCAATGTTTCATAACATTCTGTGCACAGATTATTTACAGGCTGCTCCTTAGTCAACTATTATATATGAACTTTCTTTATCATGGAAATTCATTTGATTAGTAACCCATGGGTGTGGTTACCTTGTTTTTGTTTTTTTTCCATTTGAAGATCAAGCAAAGACCATGCAACAGGAAAATAAACAATCACGTCAAAATTAATAAGTAGTGGAGGAAACAATTGTTCAAGGAGAAGAGACTTTTAGATTGTTGCAGGCACTTTTCCCAAACAAAGGTAGTGTGGTGTTTAATTTTATGGAATATTTACATCTCGTTTTAATATGTATGTTATTCCCATGTAAAGAGCTGATTTTTGTTTGGGTGAACAACATTTTCAGAATCCCAATTGCACAGTGCATGCAGACACTGTTTTACAAAGTATAATTAGCATTGGAGTAACTGTAACCTTATAAACAACGTAACCATTTCCCCTGCAAGCTTTCGTTCGTTCGTACTGCAAGTTTACACAGTGGGGCACAGGCAATGTGTTCCAGAAACACAATGCAGCTTATCTTCTGTTTGGTCAAAGAATAAATGAAAAGAATACGGTGGAGATTTCTTGTCGCTTTTTTCACCTGCCATAACTTACAATGTGTGTGTGTGTGTGTGTGTGTGTGTATGTATATACAGTGGTCGACAAATCACCCAAAAATCTACTCGCCACCTTGTCCCGCCCCCCCCGCTTTATAAAAATAAAATAAATTGAATAAATTCCTAGTAAGAACAACATTCGTTTTTGACATAAGTTTATTGTATTACATTATACTACAATTAGTCCTTGTTACGTGTGTGTATGTGTGTATGTGTGATCTTACCTGATCCACAGTCCCTCAATTTCCAGGTACCCTCATTCCCGCAATGTTATATTTTGGAGGGGAGGTGTTCCCTACCTGTCTTCTGGGTTAGGGGGGATTCCGATGTCTTCCGTGTAAAGCTTGAGAGTCAGATCTGGAAGAAAGCAATATAGGTTATTTTGGTGTAGGTATAGGGCAGTTAAGACATACAGGGTAAATAAAATATCCAGATCCAGAGTGTGAGACAGAGAGAGAGTGTGAGACAGAGAGAGAGTGTGAGACAGAGAGAGAGTGTGAGACAGAGAGAGAGTGTGAGACAGAGAGAGAGTGTGAGACAGAGAGAGGGTGTGAGACAGAGAGAGGGTGTGAGACAGAGAGAGGGTGTGAGACAGAGAGAGGGTGTGAGACAGAGAGAGGGTGTGAGACAGAGAGAGGGTGTGAGACAGAGAGAGGGTGTGAGACAGAGAGAGGGGGTGAGACAGAGAGAGGGGGTGAGACAGAGAGAGGGGGTGAGACAGAGAGAGGGGGTGAGACAGAGAGAGGGGGTGAGACAGAGAGAGGGGGTGAGACAGAGAAAGGGGGTGAGACAGAGAGAGGGGGTGAGACAGAGAGACGGGGTTGAGAGAGAGACGGGGGTGAGAGAGAGACGGGGGTGAGAGAGAGACAGGGGGTTAGAGAGAGACAGAGAGAGGGAGGGCGAGAGATGGAGAGCACCATAGTCTGAAGGACTGCACTGAGCAGAAGGCTTGAGACTCACCCCTAAATTGTGTCTCCTGCCCAAAACGGGAGAAATGGCATGTTATAATTCTACTTTCTGATGGGCAACTTCCAAATGACTAACTCCCTTTCAAGTGCCTGACTTTTCTGTTACTTCCTTCCCCCTAGTATCCTTGTCTTTATAGGACTCTGTTTTAGTTGGTTAGAAGTATGAAAGGTAAATGTGGCAGGGATTTCAGAGTTTTAAGTACTAATCCTCTACAGAAGGGGTAGAACATATGTGAATTTGGAGACAACATCGCCAATTTGTTGGAGTTTTGTAATCTGTCATTTGTAACATCTTTACTGCATGCAGAATAACCGACAGGAGTAACTTCTTATTTTTATTGTTGGTTATACATTTGGAACAGTTCCAATTCGTTAATTACCAGTCCAATTCATAGAAGTACAAGTGTTTGGTTTTAATATATTTATTAGCTGCAGATATCTTAACAGACTAATTTAGCTGTTTTGAAATAGACAAAGAGTTGGTTGATGCATACAGGACTTCTGTTGGTTTGGTTACTCACAGGCATCGTTGAAAATACACATTGATGTTCTTTTAGAGACCATGTAAGTCCTTATCTCAGATGTGACCTTCACTGTGTTTACAGTATTTAGCAAATGTGTGATGGCACTTAGTGCCATTTTCTTTACATGACAAATTCAGAGGAACCCGCTGTGCCTGTACTGTACAAAGGTATTTTTAGTTTGCTCGCTTATAAAAACATCTCGAGTTCCCTTTGACTCATAGCTATGATCATTGTTTTTTAAAAGTGTCAGAAGCCTGTTTTGCGCCGACATTAGAAGGTTGACTCTGTTATAATAATGAGAAGAACAACTTTGAGCATAAAGTACGTTCGATATCGGCAGCCTTAAGTACTATCTTGAACTTGAATGAATCTTTTCTGGCTTCTTGACTAGTCGGGATAAGCGTGTAGTTTCACCCAGTAAGTAGCTGATCATATTTGTGTTTAACCATTGCTTATTTTATTTAATATTTACATAGTATGTAGGGCCACCTACCAGCATGAGCCTTGGGACCTGTTGTCCCTGGCTCAGGGAGTGAAGGACTCAACGACACATTACTCAAGTGGGGGACGCCCTGTTCCTTGCAGTTGTCCTGAGACCAACAAAGCCTGTTGGCCCTCGTAATATATATATATATATATATATATTTTGACAGTGGACTTAGTTGTTAAAAATCTTCAGCTACTTAGCCAACATTTATGCATGAGCGTTTTTAATTTGAATTTCCATGGTATTGAGTACCATTACATTTTAATTTAGTTACATTGTACCACTACTCCCTTATGTTTCACTTTCTTTTTATAGTAAAAGGGAATTTACTGCAGAAACGTTTTGTTTTATGGGATGACTATTGAATAAATGTTTCCAAATTGCAATCCAAATAGCGTTTCCCCCCAAAAAAATTTAAGTCACTTCAACCCCTTCCCTTTCTCAGAGCTTTCTAGGTTCCCTCCCCCTGTAGCGTAAGACACGCGTGTGAGAACCCTCTTCACCTCTGGAGCAGGGGATCTGTGCCTGCAGATAGAGGAGTAGCGTTTGCCATATCACAGTGGGGTCTGTGACTTTCGTAGGAGAGGTCTGTGGCTTATGGGGCAGGTTTAGGACTGTCTCAAGGTTTCCCAGCACTGTGAGATTTACTGCATCCTGCATGAGACAGTCTTAATGTGTGAGACTTGACAGGGCTGCTATTTTAGGGGGTAGTTCTATTCAGACTGTTTTGGCAGAAAATCACCACAACCATAATGGATATTTTCAAGCCAAGAGCCGCCACTTCGGCATATATTCAATAAGTCCCTTAGTGCAGTGCATACAAAAGGTGCATACTGTATATACAACTGAACACAATCTACTTGCATATTTCAAAGCTGGTAGCATTAGGTCATACTAAAGGTGTGCACAAGGTTTGCTATTTGAATTTATTGTTCTTGTTTCATTTGTAATCTGATAAGTACAACTATATGCATTATTGACTAGATGTGCATGACCTTATTTAAATGTGTATATAATATTTGGTGTGATTGCCAGGTCTGCAAGACTTAGGGGATGATGTATCAAGGCAAATTTGGAGCAAAATAGTCATTTTTATTGTGCGTGAATATATATCAAGGTCTTTCCTTCAAGTTTTGCACTATATGCATCAGTTTGGGATTTGGACAGTGTAAGTAGAAGGAATGGGTGGGAGATACATTCCACACAGATGTATCATGATACACAAGATATGATGTAGATGAGATGTCCATACTTTGCTTAGAAAATGTCTGCCAGGTCTGACGTTGCGTAACTATTACTGCCATTTGACATCAAAAACAAGTATACAGTGCAGCAAAGCCTCAAAACAAACTTCTATTCACACTTTCTTTATCTTAATACGTCACTCCGTGGAAAATCATGCTTTAGAATTTCACGAATACTATTTTAACCTTCGGCACTTCTGTGTCATGAGATTACTCCTGGAGTGATCACACGATGCGGCTGGTGGCAGGATCACTGATACAGAAGTGGAGGGGGCTAGTTTGGATCGTGTTGGTTGGAGGCGTCACCCCGATCTGCCCTTAGAAATCAAGCAAGTGTCACAATAATCTGTTTACCCAAATTATATATACTGAATATACATCTCTTGGGAAAAGCAGCACATGCCTAGAGTTGCCAGGTGTCCGGTATAGAACCGGACTGTCCTGTATTTGGACACACTGTCCAGTAAAAAACGAGTGGTAATACTGGACATGTATGTGTATTACCTCTCTGAACATTTGTGTATTATCTCTCTGAACATAGTGACCTAACCGGCTTTGGGGGCCGCAGGATTTCCCGGTGCAGGGAGAGAGCAGGGCTGTTGCTATTGGGCTGGGCAGCTTCCTCCATCCTAATTGGCTGCTGCTGAGTAATGCAGTCAATCAGGGGAGGTGTCAGGAGCTTGGAGGTGGGGCCAGGGAGAGGAGGAAACCGCATGGAGCGGAGACAGGGGGGTGTGTCTCGAGCGCGTCGCACATATCACCATTGTGTCCATCTGGCAACCCTACACATGCCCCCAAACTATTGTACCAAGTATTCTAACTCCCT